>NC_031502.1:14587119-14613755 GCF_000237925.1 Schistosoma mansoni | reverse complement strand
GACCAGATCCACTCATCAAGATATATTCTCAGAGTATAAGAATTTCATCAGAATATGTGAATATTACGACGAACCATGTCTGGTACAATAACACGATAGATCCGATAAGAAGTTGGTTGATTAGAAATTTTTTCTCACAATGATTCTGGGTTTTATTCAACTCTGGACTGTTATGTGACGTTAGATCGCTTCTAGAAGTCTTGGATAAAGATAGGTGATCACTGGGAACATGCAACTTAATAGGATCACAATAGCAAATTTTAGCATAAGTTTCAGCGAAACGAACCATGGTATTACAAACTGACTGAATGTGTCCAGTTTTACCACATTTAAAGCATTTAGAATTACGAAATACACATGAATTAAACGAGTGAAACTTGCCCTAGAACAAGCATTTGTCAAACTTGTGCTCATCTTCGTGAACTGTTATCTGAATAACCTTCATTACTTGTTGGGATGTGATGACGTAGTGAAGTAGTGGAATTCCTGATGTTCTGACGAGTCATTTCATCGAATTTTTCTCCTTTAACGCATTCGAAATTTGTATACTTTACATGGTCCAGTAGTGGTTGCTTGAGAGTTGCGTAAGGGAGTGAAATCTGTTTGTCTGGAAATGCCAACGTCTTTATTAAGCTGTATGCTTCTTTCCCGATGAATGTAAGGAAGTGAGCCACAAAATTAAAATCCTCAGTATCTTCCGTGGTCATATTCCAGATTTCGAACCTCTCCATGTAATCCCCAAATCATCAAAATCTGAATCTATATCCAGCCGTTCCATCACAAGCTCAATCGCAACGCCAATGTGATAATTTGAAGTATTTGAATTATGGTATAAACTAGTAATCCCAGAAACAACACAATTTAATCAAGAAGTATTAGATGAGCACGAAAGAATGTCCTGCATTTGGAATTCAAAATCAAAACAGTCATCAATACAAGGAAATCATTGATTCATATAAACACCGCAGTTATACCAAACGCCTACAAATTGTTAGCAATAGAACTGATCACTGAATATTGACAAGTAGTAGTATACAGTGTAGCTGTAAATAATTCCCCAAAATCAATAGCTCATTAAGTGTTCGACATTGGATGCTGACCACGTTGTTTAAGTGGACTTGTTTAGCTGAAGGCTTTCGGTCATGCATCCGCACCAGATCACGTTTCAACACAGCGTGGGACACAGCTCCTACGTTTCATTAGCCAGCTTATAGAAAAGGTCCTCGATATATTGGTAACGAATCAAATATATCTTTCCTGCCTCTTCTCGTCTGACTTCTGATTTCTATCTGACTGGGAACGATCGAACATAGAAGGTGCTACTGGTATCCAGTTGTAAAACTAGAATATCCGTTGCATCATCATTGGTGAACCCGACGTGATCTGGTACACCAAGTCAATATACTGTGAGTCTGTTCCATTTTGGAATATTATTATTCATTGTTATTCTTTATTTGAATTTTATATATTGTGATATACTTTTTTCGCGAATTTTTTTTCTCGGATATATTTTAATTAGACATTTTTCGTTATCTATATTAATATGACGGAACACTCACCCAAGGTTTTTAAGTTAAAGTCTATTCCCCCTATTTCGATTCAGTTAACGCCATTTTGGCCCGACAATATCGAGTCCTGGTTCTGCTATGCAGAAGCCGATTTTTGCATGCACGGAATCACGGACTCGCGCACACGTTTCCTCGCGGTAGTTAAGGCGTTACCGCGCGAGTTTAACAGGTACGTAACACCTAGTATGTTTACTAGTGATGTTTCCGAACCTTACGAATCGCTTAAGCTATTGATTTTAAAACGAGGAGACCTAACTGATCGACAACGGTTAGACCAACTCCTTAACAATATCGACTTGCAACATGGTTCTGCGACGGACATGTTGCTTAGAATGAGAGAAGTCATCGGCCAACGAACTTTCGATGATGGCCTATTTAGACAACTTTTCTTGTCTAAACTCCCTCAACAGGTGCAGGCAGTGCTTGTTTCATTTCAAAACAATGCCATAGATGAACTAGCTGCATCTGCCGATCGAATCTTGGAAATCACTAGATCTTCTAAGGCCGAGGTTTTTTCCGTCAAAGAAAAACCCCAATCGACCTCGACTGACATGGCCGAACTATGTCACACGCTTACACGATATCTTAGAGTTCGCAATGACCGTAGTCGGTCAAAAACCCCGCGTAGAAGTGCCTCACGTAAGCGATCTGGCTCTCGACCACGAGAGACAGACAATCCCGACTGGTGCTGGTATCATAACCAGTACGGTAAGTTTTCCAGAAACTGCAGGAAACCTTGCAATTATCCGACCCCAAAATCGAGTGACACGAATAAGATTTCGGGAAACTTCCCAGCCGGCACGCGTTAACGGCAACCGTAGCCGGCGAACACAGCCGTCTCTTATATGTCACGGATGTGACTACGAAAGTTCGCTACCTCGTCGACACTGGCGCAGAAGTTAGCGTTCTTCCAGCAAATCTCGACGACAGACTTCGCGAGTCTGTTTTAAGTTTACAGGCGGCAAACGGAAAGCCGATCGCTACTTACGGTAAAAGGTACGTCTACCTTAACGTGGGTTTACGCAAACCCATACACTGGATTTTCGTTGTTGCAGACGTCTCTATGCCAATCATTGGTATAGACCTGTTACAACACCACAATCTACTCATCGACACACGCGCACGAAGGTTAATAGACGGAAACACTAAGTTATCCGTTTGCGTAACTCCTTGTTCTGGTTGCAGGTTATCCTCAGTCACGATTAAGCACGCCATAGACCCCTTGTACCAAGCAGTACTCGACAAATACCCCGGGATATACCAATCGCAATCGAAATCGCCTTGTGTAACCAGCAATGTTACACATCACATCTCGACTACAGGACCACCTGTATTTTCGAAAGCCCGAAGACTCGCTCCCGAAAAGCTTAGGTTAGCTAAAAACGAATTCAACCACATGATGGACCTAGGGATAATTCGACCATCGAATAGTCCATGGGCATCCCCATTGCACATGGTCCCTAAAAAGGACAGCAATGATTGGCGGCCAACTGGTGATTATCGGCGTCTGAATGCTAAAACCATTCCCGATCGTTACCCGTTGTCTCATATTCACGATTTGACAGCTACCTTGAAAGGTACAACTGTCTTTTCGAAAATCGACTTGGTTAAAGCTTATAACCAAATCCCGATGGCACCTGACGACATTCCTAAAACCGCCATCATCACTCCCTTCGGTCTTTACGAATTTCTACGAATGCCTTTTGGTTTAAGAAATGCGGCTCAAACCTCCCAAAGGTTTATAGACGACGTCTTCCGAGGTCTCAACTTCGTACATGCGTATGTTGATGACTGTCTAATAGCAAGTCCGGACAGAGAATCACATCTCAAGCATCTGGACATTGTTTTCGATCGACTCCAAAGGCATGGCATTACTGTCAACATTCAGAAATGCCAAATCGCAACTAACTCCTTAGACTTCTTAGGACACACTATTGATGCCCAAGGCATCCGACCCCTTAGGAGCAAAGTGGCGGCCATTCTGGATTACCCAGAACCGACCACGATCAAGCACTTACGAACTTTTAACGGACTTGTAAGTTTCTATAGACGGTTCATACCTAAATGCGCATCCCTAATGAAACCGTTAACCGATCAACTTCGTGGAAATGCGAAATCAATTAGTTTAGACGACATAGCCCGTAAAGCATTTTCCACAGTTAAGGAACACATCGCTAAAGCAACCTTGCTTGCTCATCAGGACACTCAAGCACCCATTAGTATCGCAGTAGACGCATCTGACTCAGCAATCGGAGCAGTCTTACAACAATGGGTTAACAACTCGTGGCAACCTTTAGGATTTTTCTCGAGACGGTTGTTAGACACGGAATCTAGGTACAGTACGTTCGGTAGAGAACTCCTAGCTATGTATTGTGCTGTACGGCATTTTCAACATTCCATCGAAGGAAGAGAATTCACGCTTTTTACCGATCATAAACCTCTTACCTTCTCTTTAAGTTCATCTTCAGACAAGTACTCACCGCGAGAGTCTCGACAACTCGACTATATTTCGCAGTTTACTTCAGACATACAACATATTTCTGGAGCAAACAATGTAGTCGCAGACGCCTTGTCTCGAATTAGCTCCTTGAACAGTTTCCAAGGAATCGACCTTCTTAAACTCGCTCAGCTTCAAAAAGAAGACATTGATCTTCAGCATGAGTTATCCTCGACAACTCTAAAACTAAGTATTAAGCAGATGGGAACAGGTAAGGAAACCTTACTCTGTGACACATCTACAGGTAGGGATCGTCCAATTGTACCAAAACATTATCGCCGCAACGTCTTCAATACGTTGCACAATCTTTCTCATCCAGGTGCTCGTGCAACAATCGAACTTATAGCCGAACGATTTTGTTGGCCTGGCATGAATAAAGACGTGAGGGAGTGGGCACGCTCCTGTGTAAGCTGTCAGAAATCTAAGGTGATCAGACACAACAAATGTCCCTTAGGCTCTTTCAAAACCCCTGACGCTCGTTTCGACCACGTCCATATAGATTTAGTAGGACCCTTACCCGACTCGAACGGATACTCATATCTCCTAACATGCGTAGACCGTTTCACGCGATGGCCAGAAGCAGTACCGATTAAGGACATTACTGCTGAAACCGTGGCCCGTGCTTTCGTCGAACGATGGGTAGCAAATTTCGGCTGCCCTTCCACAATCACTACAGACCGCGGACGCCAATTCGAATCTGGACTTTTCC
The DNA here is from genome assembly GCF_000237925.1 of Schistosoma mansoni. Classification (NCBI taxonomy): domain Eukaryota; kingdom Metazoa; phylum Platyhelminthes; class Trematoda; order Strigeidida; family Schistosomatidae; genus Schistosoma; species Schistosoma mansoni. The sequence goes on along the minus strand of NC_031502.1, from coordinate 14,608,981 downwards.
GTTGTCTGACCTCACTATTAGGAATCACGCGCTTCCGAACGACCGCCTACCACCCACAAGCAAACGGGTTGGTAGAACGTTTTCATCGACAACTAAAAGCTTCATTATCAGCTTCAAACGTTTCACAGTGGACAGACGCTCTTCCACTCGTCTTGCTAGGTATCCGCAATGCAGTGAAAGCTGACATTGGATACACGGCATCTCAACTCGTTTACGGAACGACACTCCGACTCCCAGGAGAATTCGTGGATCCTTCAGCTTCTTCATTGAACATGGATCTAAACTCTTACACGAGTAGGCTTACAAACGCTATGCGTTCAGTTAAACCTGCTCACACTCGACCTCAATCAACTGATGTTTTCGTTCAACCCGAATTACGACATAGTACACACGTCTTCGTTCGTCGAGACTCACATCGACGACCCCTCGAATCAGCATACGAAGGACCCTTCAAAGTTCTTCAACGCGAACCTAAGTACTATGTAGTCGATAAGAACGGTACGAAAGATAGCATCAGTATCGACCGACTCAAAGCTGCGTACCTAGAAGGAAACCCTAGCTACGTCGATTTTCCTTCGGTACAAGCAAACGACACAGCTACTACACTCGTAGTACCCTACACGACAACCGACACACAACTTGATACTTCGTCAACGTCGATAGAAAAACCTAAAACAACGCGTTCTGGAAGACGAGTAAGATTTCCAGAACATCTTAACGAATATTGCACGTAGGACATAAGCTTTATCTTGAATTACCCTTTCAAAGTTTATTATAAATTTTTTTTTAATATGCTCATTTTTTTTATTTATATAAAAAAACAAAAAAACAAAACATTTTTTTGAGCGTATATATATATATATATTTATATATTGAAAAAAACCAAAAGAAAACCTCTTTTTCCGATCGCTTTTACGCTGTTTGTAAGTGTATCAGTTTATTTTTTTCCGCTCATCTCGTGTCCTTACGCAAGTACGAGTGTATTTTCGACATGCACTCACACGTTTTATTTTTCCTCTTTTCCAGGACGGCTGGAAAAGAACGACGAAGTTTCGCAAGGAACCGAAATTTTCATTGTACTATATTTCTTTATTGCTACGTTGTACATTTTGGTCCCATAGTTTAAGGAAAGACGACCAGACGCTGCTAAACGAAGCAAGCTATCAGAAGAGTGTTTACCAACGACAAACTCTTGGGTTTAAACTTCTGGCTGGTCACGTCTTAGGGGCATCACTACCTCACTAGGGGGGGAGTGATCTGTAGCTGTAAATAATTCCCCAAAATCAATAGCTCATTAAGTGTTCGACATTGGATGCTGACCACGTTGTTTAAGTGGACTTGTTTAGCTGAAGGCTTTCGGTCATGCATCCGCACCAGATCACGTTTCAACACAGCGTGGGACACAGCTCCTACGTTTCATTAGCCAGCTTATAGAAAAGGTCCTCGATATATTGGTAACGAATCAAATATATCTTTCCTGCCTCTTCTCGTCTGACTTCTGATTTCTATCTAACTGGGAACGATCGAACATAGAAGGTGCTACTGGTATCCAGTTGTAAAACTAGAATATCCGTTGCATCGTCAATATCTCTGTCACGAGTTTGTACAAACCAATTGTTTTCTTCGGGCTCTCCGCTTGTTATTTGAGTACGGCTCCAGGTTTTCAATAATGCCTAGTTGGCGGTAGTCTAGCCAATCAAATGCACTAACTATAGTCTGCTTGGTTGATATTTATGGATTTGTATATCTTGTGATTTCACTGAGTAAGTTTGTCTCAGGGCAGTAGGGATTCTGGATACCAGCACCTAGCACGTTACCAGGGAGGAGGTCGGTTGATTGAAATGTGTGAATAATAAATTGGTAATTCGAGTGAAAAGAAAACAAGAATTTTCCAATAGTAAACAAGCAATTCACTTAACTGACACTGTGTAAGATGACTCCTTATTCTCCGGTGCTGTGTGAGAATAATTTTTGGTCCCGGAGTTTGTTCTTGTAAGATTTGTGTTTTTATCTATCACCCACTTGTTCTCCCGTCTATGTACTTCGCATAAAAAAGGCTACGTATTTTTCGAAGAAAGAGCAAGTAACAACATAGCGGACTACACGGTTAGACCGTGAATGGATTTTGAATGGTGTTAGTGACTACTCCAGAGTGGTTGCTCCAATTTTTCTACATGTAGAGTGATGAGTTGCGTTTTCTTTGGCCGAATTCCCTGTGCAGTTTCTACTGGCGTGAAGGCCCTCTGTGGTTATAACCTCGAAATGAAGCTCTGAAAAAACTATCGGGGGTGGATTTCCACGGAGGGTGTTAGGGTCTCGGGTCAAATGAGGCGGAATTTTCATGATATGACATGATGAAAGGTCAATTCTTAACCTGATGTCTGCCGCCCATTTCTCTATTGTCGTAAGGTTCTTTTGAAGCCCAGATGAATCTTTTTTGCATGGATCTCTAGATCTTTGTATTGTCTATGTAGAACAGTGCCACCGTGTTAATCTTATCCAGTAGGTTTCTAATAAAGATCGAGGACAGGAGTGTATATAAGATGGTTCCTTGAAAAGCTGCTGCTGAGATAATGCAGCTCACTTGTACTCTATTTGCCGTTATACCAAACATCATGTTCTCAAGATACTTTAGGAGCCAGGATAAAAGTGGGCCAATCAAACCTATTATTGCAATCTCCTCTGCGAGAAATGTATGAGGCACTCTACCAAAAGCTTTTGTGAAATCGAGGAATATTTAATGAACTGGTATCTTATGGTCCATCTTTCTTGTGCTATGAGAAGACTGGACATACATGACCTAACTTTCCTGAACCCATATTTGGCCTCACAGAGGATGCTGGTTTTACTCATGTTTTCTCTCATTTCTTCATTAACCAGTCATTCTATCGTCTTTGACAGTATTGAGAGTAATGCAACTTGTCAATGACAGACTGCTATGTTTCTACCTCCATCTTTGAAGATTGAAGAGAGAGAGACGTTTTTCCATTCGATTGGGAGTTGGTGTGAATTTAGTGAGTGCCTGAACAGATCACACAGTGTGATGCTGATGTGTTCTGAGCACTGTTTTAGGTTTAGGGGTCAGATATTGTCATATTCTGACAATTTTTTCTGGGAGCAGGGATTTTAGTCGCTTTAATACCATCATGAGAGTCAATTGAATATCTCCCCAATCCCTAACTAGAACTGCCATCTTTAGGTTAGTAAGATCATAGGCACTTGTCACTTTTAAGTGCAGATCCCTTTATTTTTGGGCCTTGTCTCGGCAACGAATCCATATAGATATTTGGGGTTAACTTGTGTTTTGGCTTTTTGCTTGACCTAAAAACATCTGTTTCTCAATACCAAGTTAGAACTGCCATCGGAATCCTTTAGAGACACCTTTCATTTGTTGCAGGCTATCCAAATGACCTGTAGCTGGCGTTCTGTGACTCTCGTTACTTTCATTTCTCAGGTGTGCACTTAATCCAAGGGACATTGTGTTGGCTGGGGTTCTAAAACATATCTCTTACTATCTTCCAGTGATCATCCACTGTTAGCCTACACAGCTCTCATAACCATTGAGCTTGTTGAAGATTTTTTCTTATGGTCGTGCAGTTAGAATAGGGAGCATTCCAGTCTCTACCAAGTATCTCGTTTGTGATCACATTGAATACGACTGTACCATGAACACTACTTCCTATTGGTGAGCGGATATGCAAATCCTCAATCAGAATCTGATCATTTGTTTGTGAATACTATACATTTGAGAGTTTTCCACCCTTATCCCATCTCGTGGCACCATTAACGTGTTCAGTCAGTCCTGAACTTTTAATATCTGTAGCAACCCACCTATAGAGTCAACGTGTAGTATTGTGTAGTGCTTGTTGCGATTGATAGTTTGATTGTTAATTTCTTCAGTTGGTAGAATTTAGTTGAACATTAGGTATAATGGGTTTAGTTTCGCTTGTATTATCTAATCGTTTTGGGTGTTAGAACATGTAAGAGGCCATTTTATCCCTTCAATCAAGTACTTTGTGTTGTATTACATTGAAGTGACACCAGAGTGATTCTATCGCCTCGGTTAATTCGGCAATGTGTTCTGTTGAGGCTTTGAAGTGGCTGTCATTGTATATCACCACTTTCGCTTCTGTGTTGTATATCCTTTTGCATCTCAAAAATGTCATACCTTGCAAACTCACTTCCTTATACATGATGTCGAACAATAGCCATGTTACGGTTAGAGCTATGACCTTCGGATCTAAATTTAGGCACATGTTTCTCATTTCTGTTTGTTGCCCCTAGTCCTCTTACGTCACTATAATGAATTTAATTGTTTATTTCACCATCCGACGACACTTTACAAAAGCTTCCGTCTACTAGTTTTTAAGAACCCTTTTGCTGGAGGTGTGTTGACCAGTTCCATTGCAACTTAACTCTGCAAAATTCTTGCTAGTATATCATGTTCCACTAGCGAGACAATGGTCTCTGTGTTCTGTACGGCTGGTTGTTGATCAAGGTCAATGGACACCATGGTGTGTATTATTGAGAGATTTGCTGCTGACTTATCAATCTCGGTCGACTTTCATGACATTTGATTTGGTTGTGGAAATTGACTTTCGAGCCGTACCAGGCTTGAACGACCTCTATAAAGTTCCCTCCGTATCTGAAGTTCACAGCCATCAAAGGGGAAGACTCAGTGGTCGTGAGGTATGACGGACGCGGAGGTCTGAGCGCGCTAATTATCGTAGCTGTGGGAGGGCCAATGCTTTGTGATAGCCAACGCCACTGTTGCTAGCGAGCTTCATCCTGACAACCAGTTACTAACTCGAGCACCTATGAACCGCCATGCTGATCGGTTCTTGTGTGTTTGTTGATCCTTTAGCGACATCTCTCATGGCCCGCGGTTTGCCTTGTCAAACTCGGACTTGAAAAGATTGCTTACCGATGATCTCTGCAATGTCAGTGAAATTTCTTCTGTAATATGTGCTGCGTCTAAAGTTACTCTTCATCGATGAGGTTCATTTTTTCTACGTCTCTGCCCTTATACAGGTGGAATAGGTTGGCTGAAGTGATACTTCTTCCAAACATTGTACATCATTTATCTCACTGTTCTTTATCAAAAGCTACCATATGTTCTTATGAGCTACTCTCTAACACTCGGACATCATATACAACCAAGGATTTTTCTCTGAAGCCTTTATATCCCATTTTTAACGTTTTGGTAGCTGTACTTTGCCGTTTCCCTTTCCAACGCTCATCCACTATTTTTTACTGAGGTATTAGAAGCAATCTTTAATTTCATTAGCATATAAGCTCAGGTTGTGTCTCTCACTGCCAAAAGTTTGGTTGAACCTGTGTTTGAAGATCTGGATACTGTGGTGTGGATTTTGTCAGTTGATTTCAATAGGGTTTTATGCATTTCTTCATAGTTCGGTCGTTGCATTTTTTCTACACTGTGGCAAAACACACCAGAAAGTCATACAGGGGTGACTTAACATAAACACGTAGTACTGCATATGTACTGCAGTATTACAGCAACAGTGAACCCACCCAATAAAGAAATTATATTCAGATACTGAGTCTCTCGCTTTAACAAGCAATGAGCGTGCGGTACAATTATCGTTTCTATGCTGTTTCTCCTCATCATTAACACGCGAAGTTTAGGGTACCACTTTCTATTTTTGTTTGCTTACCAGTCTTGTCAGAAGTAGGGACCTGGGTAAGAACGTGATCTTGTTTACATAATAGAAGATTCAGTTTCAGTGTTTGAGTTGAATGATCTGTATTGTACACGTTAATCTGAGATTCATTTTCTGGTGTCATCTTGAGGTTTCCTATAATCCTGTTTCTAGAAACGGGGTTTTAAGACTTATTAATGATCTCTGAATTATTACCCCTTCCTCTTCTAATCGTCCTTGTAGTTGCATTGTAAGTACCGGTGACAATGCCATTACTGTGTATGCTATTCAATAGACTAGAGTGAAATATAACACAATGTAAGAAGAGAGTAAGCGTGGCAAAAGTTTCGAAGGCGAAAAATAATAGAAATAAGTGACTATATGTTACATGAGAGTAGAACGTGAGATACATTTAAAATTGAAATTGATCCAAACTTCTCATAGTATGTCATCTACTATTAATAAATAAAAGATAGACTATCGAGAACTTTTCTACAGAAACAGGGTCACTAGTCCTACAGACGAACAAATAAATAAGATTCTAGTTACTTTTAGCATAAACCGTTTATCTCTAACAGAATATTAGAAGCTGTGAGAGTTACCAAAAGATGTAGCGTATGAATATATGATAAGTAGGATTTTGAAGTTAACAGTTTACACAGTTATAACTGCGCTGTTACCATCAAAACAAAGCGGCATCTCACCATTCACCGCTAACTTACCAACCGTTCCCTTCTCTTAAGATAAAAAAAACTGTGATTTGTGTTTACGGTCAAACGGAAATAAGTTACAGACATGTGATGAGTAGGATATGCAATAAACACACGCTCATATAAAAATAGTTAAGGCTAATAAGTAAATAATTAACAAGGTCAAATGTGACCTGAGAAGAATGAATAAATCGGCCTGTCCGGAAACCAGAATAACCCATGAGGGCTTGGCATAGGACTAGACACTGTAATGTAATGCTGGTTGTTTTTTCCTTGAGGTAGTGTTTTTCTTTTTATGATTGTCATTCATTAATTACTACTAGCAGAAAGTTTCCATTAGTGGTTTTTAAGTCGAGATATACGTCCATATGAAGATGAGAAAGTCTTACGAAGTACTACAATTGTGCTATATTTTCATCAATACTCAATTAAGAATTTGATTTTGAAACAATCAGAATTTAATTCTACTGTATTAACAGGTTAAAACACATAACATAAAAAGTTTATTTGTACAACAATATTATTACTTACCACAGTCGAATAATGGGGGGAATGCAATAAATGTTATCACTCATTTTATTTATTAAACCCCTCTTTCTCTAGATACTTTACATTTACAGTGTTCTTGGTTCATGCATCTAATATCTTTAACTACTCCACAATAATATTGGAAACAAACGTCAATAAATTATTTATATATTGACAATATGTCTCAGGCCTCAACAAAGAGTTCATTGTTCTTCATTGGTTCCTCATATTGTTGTAATTCATGTGAAAAGTGTTCTCCTAAAATAGTTTATGAACTATATCACTTCAAATACTTTAATCTCCTATGTCTGTCCTTTACATATAAGATTGCTGTCTGCATCAAACTGATCATGGCTGTAAATCGTCAAGAAATGTTACTTGAATCTAACATAAAACTATATCTCAACAGTACCAGTGTATTATGAAAGTACCTTCAGTTACAAACACAAAGTATACATGGTAGCTCGACAATTCCTCAACAAAACATTAAAATTCAAGTTGTCACATAATCTACAGTAAGATGAGGACAATAGTTTATCTGCAATGCGATTGAACACCTTTTACAGTGCACGTATAGCGAATCAACACTGATCAAGTTGCTGAAAATGACATCGGTTTTATAAAGCCAGTCACTGACAGCATGTGCACAATACGTGCTAAGAGATGAGACCCAATGAACTTTGTGAATGCTCCGCCAAGCCACGAACGAAAATGGACATAAAGTTCATTTCAACTGGTGGCTTTTCGATATACTGGGTCTGTGATAATCGTTTTATGTACTACTAATGCATATTTAAATCTCTGTCAGCCAAAAACCAGATAAATTTACTCAACAACCAAAAGTTCACTCTGCTGATTATGAAATACTGATTTATCTTGCAAAGTTGTGATGATGAGACGACTGTTTAAGCATTAGCATTTCAACATTTGTGCATGGTAAACAGAATACTTTTACTATATTGGACGTCTTACTGATAACCGCTGGACCAATATATAATCTGGCGTATGATCAGGTTCATCCTCAAAATAAAGGTCAAGACTGCATTTGAATATGAAGTTTACCATTGCACTTTAAACAAACAGAAATCAAAGATTTGAGGAGTTTTCCAGAATGATCTTTAGCTTTTAACCAAGAAAGCTCAACATTAATGTATTTTCAGGATCTACAGATCTAGTATCGATGATCGACATCCGCTCACAGAGAACTCATAAGTTGCCAATTTGTAAATTTTATTTCCGATTTGTAACTAAAAACATTCACAAATAAGAAGTTCAGGTCTAATAGGTTTGATGATTTTTTGTGAATTAAAACAAAACATGTTTAAGGCCAATTTAATCATACACAAAGCGATCCGATCCTAAAAAGAGTAATTTGGAATTCGTAGAGTAGAGTCCTAGAGTAGGTGTGACGGCATTAGCGACTAAGTGATGGCTAAGTAATATAAATGCAAGACTTTTGTTGTATAGGAAAGTAGGTTTATCAGGAATCGCTAAGTATTTTGATTATGTGTAAACGTTCTTTCCAAGAAATGTAAAGGAAAGAGGTATATTCCGATTTTACTAGTCATTTCCTCCAGTCAAATACTACACTTCAAGACGTTTTATATAGACTTCTAACTTATCGTCGGTCGAATATCTATCATATTGATTCATACTGTTCTTTAGCTGGACGTTAGCTTAAACAACTGTTATTATTGGTTGTAATTAATGAAATATAAATCTTTAGATATGTCCAAAGCTTACTTTACGAGTCACAAATACATCAGTGGTTGACGATAACATAAGTCCGTGAACTCATGTCAACGGACTGCATTCGTACGGACACGACAGAGTTATTTTCAGAACACAGACTTAGCTCCATAACAAAATACTGAATGCCTCAATCTCAGAAAGCAAAAAAATTACGGTGTACTTGATTTTGAAGAAGATATGCATTTATTGAAATCTCAGTCCAGTTAAATGTATAGCTACTCGAACTGTAGAAACTCAGTTTGTTCGAATAAATTGAATTACATATCAAACTAATATAGACGAAGAGACCAAGAAAAAGTGTTGAATAAAACATTAGGTAACTAACAGGTCTAGCGGTTCTAAGTGTTTTCGCAATACTTCGAGACAATAAGAATGAATCAGTAAAATATTTGTAGCTAGAGGTCGATAATATCCTGGGACATGTAAGTGTAAAGAGAACACGATCCTTAAATGGATGGTCGCATTCACGTAACATAAACTTTAGACCATTAATTATTCACTTAAGTACATATATATGCTTACTCTGTAACTAACATCTATTTACTTTTGCATATTTTCTTATTGATAGAATTTACCGAGATTTAAATGTTTTATTTCCGTCAATACTCTACAGCAAAGTAGGATTATCCGTTAATTATTAATGATAGAACAAACGTAATATGTGGAATTCTTGTAGTGCATATTGATTATTTATATTAAAAGTTGAACATTAGGTTTCTAAAAGTAGCACACTCTTCAACATGCTTGTTAATACCCTAATTCAGTTTTGGTTGCGTTAATCAATCATTTTAAAAAGTTAAACATTTGGTAATTAGCACATACTCAGTAAAGATGTTAAAAATATGTACTACTAGGAAAGAAAGAAGTTCTAACTAAATCGAATGATAATACTAAAGTGTTTCAACTTGTTTAAAATTGTATTATTAGGTATGCAATTGAATGAGAATAAAGTATACCAAGTGCAATAGCTAAACAATTTATTGTTTTCCTGTTTTTTTTTGTTTTGTGTTCACAAGACAACTTATTCATTAGGTAAGTATAAATCATATGCTTAGTTATACAGTCATATTAGTTTTTTATATTGTGTCCTTTTAAGGACAATAATAATAAAATTAGCATCAACAGCAGAACGATAATATGACTGGTAATACTACTATGAACAATTAAACACTAATACTTTTATATATTGAGTTTATAAGTACCCATCTATCTTCTTTCTATCATAAAAGTATATAAAGCCTTACAATTCACCTAACAAACTATAACGTCAACAGAATAAGCAACAACTACAATATACACCTTATCTCGAAATAATGTCAGAGGAAAAACAATGGACTGAAGTTTTCCACGCAATAGACAAAGACAAAAATGGGTTTCTTACACGTGAAGAAATCGCACAATGCTTAAAAGAAGTTGGTGTTTGTCCAAATGTCGCAGACGTAAGTGACCACAGTTCTTATTTTTAGTAAATGCATCATTTCCCCGTCTATCAGCTAGTTTCCGTACGGAATTTTGAAAGTTCATGTTAACATTTGAATGTGACTAGCATTTAAATAGACATTTGGAAAATAGAATGTTGTACTCCATTTCAATGATTCCATAGTAAATACTCCATTTGTATAATAATATATTATATACAGACAAGAAGTATACCATCCTAAATTAATGGTTGATTACTGATCTTTACATGGCAATCTTAGTAGGTCCGAAATAAATTTCCAAAAGTTACTGTTTGTGAATCAGTTTTCGCTCTAATGTGAAGTTTCAGCTAGTGTGTTTCTATTTATTGCATGTAAACTCTGAGTAAATAAAACCCCAATTTCGTCATAGGAAGTGTTGTCTTTTTTTCTTAAAAGTCATTAGAGTACTCCAATCACTTGTTGAACATCTACAATAATTTGCGACACCGAGTTAATACTCACGACTTCTGGAAGTTAAGCCTTACATATTAGAGACTATTTAACCTCATGAATATTCAAAACATTAAATTTTTCTAGGTATTTAATATGTTTTGTATCCTTTTCCTTACGTGACCCGTTGGTGGCTATTTTGGTTAATTTATTCACAAAGCCGCGAGTAATCTTAGACTGAATATGGTAAGCGAACAAGGAAATGAATGAAATATCATTCTTTTAAAATCAACGTAGGTTAACCAAGAAAATTAGAGTGATTAGGAGGTTTTAAATATAAAAACGAATTCAGAATAGACTGTTTGACCTAATGGTTGTCAAGATAACTATTTTCTACTTGTTCCAAATGTACCTGAATGTAAATTGCTCAAAGAAGACTAAAACGTTTATTCCTTTCAAAGAAATATATTTTAAAGTGGGATATCTAAATAACCGTAATTACTTTAATAAATGAAATTCCTTTTCTCACCAAGATAGTTTTCAGAAGAATTCCTGGTGGAATAAAAGAATACATTTTGTTCCACCAAACATTTATTTTGGAATCCCTGGCTTGAGAAACTAAACAAAAGAATGTATAAAAAAACGTTAAAATCATATTAAAACATTTAGATAATATATGGAATAATATCACGTAACTTTGACGTAGTTGGGCGATTTATAGCCCTTGTTTGTTTCGATGAACAAGTACTTTTGTTTTAATATTTCAATGTATTCGTATTTGAATTTACTTTTATGCTATGCTTGATCATGCCTGGTCATTATGATTATGAAAGTTAACAGTCTAACCCCGTAAAATAAAAGGATTTGCACTGTTGAATGTAAAACAACATTTTTGTTATGACTACTAGAATAACAGTGCTTTGAAAATTTAGGTTGTTCATATATATATATATATATATATATATATATATATATATATATATATATATATATATATATATTCCAAGTTACCACCTGCTTCGTGATGCAGTTTGATGATTTCCGTAGTGTATGTCCTATCCAGATGCAGCATGATTTTCTAATTTCCTCTTCAGCTCGAATCGGGTTGTTTTTTTCTCTTCCACAACAGGCTGTTGCTGGTGGTACGTGAACAACGGACATTCAGTATCTTGCGTAAACAATTGTTTATAAATACTTGCACCTTTTTGATGATGGTTGAAGTAGTTCTCCACGTTTCAGCTCCATACAGTAGGACTGTCTTGACGTTCGTATTGAAGATTCTGACTTTGATGTTAGTTGACAGTTGTTTTGAGTTCGACATGTTCTTCCATTGTAGGAATGCTATCCTTGTTTTGCCAATCCTCGTCTTTACATCTGCATTAGATCCTCCTTGTTCATCGATGATGCTGTTCAGGTACATGAAAGATTCTACCTGTTCGAGAGTTGCTCCATCAAGTGTGATTGGGTTGGTGTTATCTGTGTTGTATTTGAGGATGTTGTTTATTCTCTTGTGTATGTTGAGGCCTACTGATGCAGAGGCTTCTGCCATAGTGGTTGTCTTCACCTGCATTTGTTCGCGTGTACGGGATAGAAGATCTAGGTCATGTGTGAAGTCCAAATCGTCTAGTTTCATCTAGGCTATCCATTGTATTCCTTGCTTCCCCTCAGATGTTGGGGTCTTCATAATCCAGTCAACCACCAAAAGAAATAGAAAGGGCGAGAGTAATATTTATTGTTTATGTATTATATTAACATTTGTACGTGTCTCTGAAAATCGCGCTTATTTCATGTAGAAAATAATCAAGGAAACTGATATGAATAGTGATGGAAAAATTTCCTTAGAAGAGTATTTGAATGCACTAAGAAAACTCCCTCCTCGTGAAAAGTGGTAAGTTTATTGGTACTTGATAAGCAAGTAATTTTTTTTTAATATCTTTGAAAGTTGAGCGCTTTTGATTGACAGCATAAATATAAAAGAGGATATCATCTGGTAAGAACCAAAATATAGTTAATAAGTAATTGCTAATCAGATTTATTCAAGGATGTGATATTTAATTAGCTGATAATAAACACCTTTGAAGAATTCACCAATGAGACTATACGTGAGGACACTTTTAGCCCCCAATAGACTATTCATTGATATCAGCATTGTACTTATGAGGATAGCAAAATCTCATAAATAAAATAAACTGTTTGTACTACCATCCATACACGACTCTAACTGTTACTTGATGTTTGGAGGTTCATTTGCATTAAGTTGTGTACAGCATTACCTTTTGTGTTTCAGTGATTTATAGAGTAGTGATTCGACAATATGATCACCTGAGTTTTAATTGTTACCATTATTAGTATTATTCATAATATCTTTCGACATTCAATCGTCTTACTGTCTTTATTTTAAGTGTTGCACGATGGAGAGAAGTGTTTCAGTCTATAGACAAGGATGGTTCGGGAAAAGTTTCTATCAAAGAATTGGATGAATTTCTAAAAACCTCCGGTATGGATATAGACCAAAATAGTTTACGTAATTGGATGACACAAAATGACAAAAACAAGGATGGTGAACTAGATTATGATGAGTTCTTAGCCTATGTACGTCAAACATACAAGTAATGTTTTGATGACTGGTTTAATAATGGTCAGATGATTTTTTATCTGTCTGTTTAAATCACTTCTGAAGTGAATAACTTATGTTGTTTCATTAGAATTAGAAGGTTTAATTAACATGTTTTTCAAATAATAATTTCTATAATTAAATAAAAATATTTTCTAAAAACAATTAAGTTCTCTGCTTACTCTTTTATAGATAGGTGATGTCCCATGAACATGGTAATTAGTTTGGTTAAGATAAACCAAAAACTCATTACTGATCATCATAAACTGTAAACGATGTAACTATTACACAAAACGCTGATTGTTAAGTCAACTGACTGGGATTCACACAATTTCAGCTATCAAAACAATTGTTTATTTGTTTTGTTTGCAAATGGTTAGTTTTCATTAAGATATGTTTCAACGGTGGAAGGAGCATACTCTAGAAAATTGAAGTAGATATTATCACACAAGCGAAAAGCAAGGAAATTAAGCTCTCAATTATACTAATTTCTTGTCAGTTAGATGATTCGGCATTTGTTTTTCACTCACAAAAACAATGACTGTGATGTACACTATTCGTCTTTTATCGAAGATTAGTTTATGTTGACTGTTTATAAAAGTAAATTCACAGATAATTGTGATTTATAACGACAAATTTTAATTCAAGCTAAAATCTTCAATTCTTCGCGGAAGATAAACAAGACCTTGTTGGTTTATGTTGACAATTATACCATAAGATTCTCAGTGCCACAATTAACCAAGTACATTAATAAAAGCACTGTTTCTGAAACTCAAGAAACGTACTTACAAGTAGTTTTATAAATCTTGAGCTTCTTTCCTGAGACAGTGTAATTTGAGAGGGTATTCAATTACGTACAAAGGACAGAGGTTATTGTTGGCTTCTAATTCCGGTTTAAAAACAAGAGGCTGTATTGGTACTCTTTTACCTAGTAATGATCAGTCAACTGGTAGTCGCACAGCTAAGTGTTCTCAATAAGGAGACTGAGGAAGAATTATACATATTTTCCCATGACATTTGAACAAACTTAGTTCGCATTTGATATTATTAGATGTAATGTTGATAAAATATGACTACTTATTGATATAATTCAACTTAAAGCTTTGTGATTATCTATTCAACACAATTATTAGTTTAACAGTTACATTCACTGGTCGATCTAAGCTAAACCACTATTGAAAACCTGGAAGCAGTGGACGACCGTTTAGTCTTGATATGGGACTCCTCATCAGCACGCATCCACAATCGATTGAAGTTGAACATTTACACCGTTGGATTCCTCTTCAATGGTGTAGGTGTTAAGCGTTCGCGCACGAGACCGAAGGTCTTGGGTTTGACTATCGTGTGCGGGCTCGTGGATGAGAACTGTTTAGGAGTCCCATACGAAGATGAAACAGCTGTCCAATGATTCCAGATTTTCAATAGTGGTTTAGCTTACATCGACTCATGAATTCGAGTATTGAAATACTGCAGTCTTCACGAACTTTCATAGTGAAAGTTATTATTATTGACACATCTAAAACAGGGATATCGTAGTAATCCAACTACGATTATTTGGATAAACCATCACTTCAAATTTGCACAAAATGCATGGGTTAGCTTCAGTTGGTGAAAAAACAGAGGAGTAAAAAACTAAAGAGTTGATGATATTTTGCAAAAAACATGAACTCGTAAAATCGAATGTAGCTTTTAAGCAGGCGATGATAGCGTATGAATATCTTTGGTGCTTTTACTAAAAAAGGTCTGGATGAAAATAGCTGTTTAAATATAACCCTGAACCGTTAAATAAATAAGTTGAAAAGCTGAAAAATTTAGAAACATACTGTTATAACGAACATCAATGGGAAACTCTTTTCAAATGTATCAATAAGAATTTATATTTTCAACAATTAGGAAATCCAACTGAAAATTTCTTTGAAGGGGAAATCTCCCCCATTTTATAAAACTTTAAATTTATTCAGCATATTTAGATGCACCATGATCAGGAATAAGTCTTTTTTGGTTTTTATAATGTATTTTACTCATCGCTGATGCAAAACTCCAATTATTGCATTTAGACAATTCTTTCTTGGAATAAAACATTTGATCTACTTCAAAATGTCACCAAGCAGGATGTATATTTATCAAAGACGAACTGACTAAAAGAAAACTGAGGTTCTGATTCGGATGACTTTCATCCGGCTTATTTATCGAAATACGCAGGCGTTATTTATTCAGGGATATTATATTTTGTACGCTTCTTTTGCCTAATAGTTTACGGGTATTCATTATTATATTATTTACTAAAATCAGTCAACCAGATTTACTGTTTTCAGTCATAGGCAGTCCATTATTGTGCAATCAATCTGATGATTGGTTGTTTGGAGAAATATTTTATGTGGTATACATTTAAAGAAATGATGTCCAATCTATAAGCTTTAACAGCTAATAGATTTTCTGGAAAGAAGTATAATATATATATATCTAGTATATCCACATATCGGTACCATGACGAGACGGTTAAGAAACGAATATCCATATATTATTAGCTAAATGTTATTCCGAATTATTTTACAAAGTGAACCACCGTAAACCTCTTCTGCATGTGTTGTTTCTACTCATCTGTACTTTTTTCATACAGAAAACCTCTTACTATACTATCGTTTACAAATTGTTATGAAAATGATAGCTGATATCCCCGCGGTTTTTGCATTTATCTTATTTTCAATTTTCTGTTAAGCCATTTTAGCAAACGTCTGTGAATAAGTAAAATTCGTCCTTGAATTCTCTCGGAATTTTCCATTGTTTACTAGCTAATTATAAACTATTACGGTACTTTCGATCTTATTATTTTCCTTTGAAAACATTCAGAGTACTATTAACCTACAGGAAAGTACAACCAGAAGTTTTCCCAAAAAGTTGAAAGAAGATGGGTTTTGACCTTATTTGTAACCATAAATTGGAAAAAATGAGGTAAGATATTTCACACTTACAATGTTTTACTCCAAACTAGGAGAAACAAATATAGCTTCATGCTCTACGTAAAATGTATCGGATTATGTTAACACATTGAAGTGCTGTATTTAGTGCTCACTATTTTGAATCAATCATTCTAACTAAGGAGTTATCTGATAGACAACCAGCTGAAGAGTAAGGGGTAGGGTAAAATATGCGTTCGGGATTCCACCGCTAGCTACCATCCACTTTTACTTATATACGCTTGTGAATTAATGGCTATATGGAGATAAACCGAACCGGATGCAAATGCTAATTGCAGTCCTAAATGTCAATAAAACATTTCAAACAAAATGTAAAAATTAGTTAGAGCAATATCCTTTTACAGAGCATCAAACGCTAAAATAACTAAAATTTGGGGTGATGTTCTAAAAAATTACTGACCAAAAAGACATGGCTAAGTAATATAAAACATTCGTATTTTGGTTATTTATTAGAGTCATATATTCAATAAATGGTACAGTTTTTCGTATGAAACATTAGGAGATTAATAAAAAATTCTATCTAACCACTGAAGAAAATACTGCATGGTTTAACACTCTTTAATAGGCTCACTTAAGTGGCCAGAGATACTATTTTATGAGATTTTAGTCTGGTAGTAAATACCGATAGTAAAAGATGTTTTAACACAAACACAGTAGGATGAGACCATTTTCAACATAGAATTAGTTAAATATGCATGATACATCAGGTTTATGTTTGTCTTCCCTCACTGGGTAATCACACCATAGATTATTTGGATACATTACAATCCATAGTATTGACTCATCGATGGACAATAGCAGACTAAGAGAGCATCATTATAAAACTGCTGGTCATTACATTGGTAATTTCTTGACTCACAACCCATGGCTTATTTTCTGGTTAATTGGCTACATCATATAACGTATCAAAGGCTATCAGTCGTTTCCACTTTTACTTATTTTTACGATGGATAAACTTCTTCAAGTAACTTTCACAGCATTAAATTTAAAAATTATATTTAAAATGATCTCAGTAATTGAAATTCAATTAACTTCAACGTTGCATTTGAATCTGGTCAGGTGGCTTCAGGAAAATAAGCAGTGAAAATTATCAAAGATAAATGGGGTTCATAAAAAGTCTGTATTGAGTGCTTGTTTAATCATGTTTAGATTTTGATTTGAGGATAGCGCGAACATGATTTATTTGATCTAAAATGTATTCAAAATGTGACATCTGTATCTGGTTGCTATTGACAAGAAAATCTTAATGAATAAACAAAGCTTGTGGCTATAGTCCGTGACATGTTAGACGATTCTCTATAAAACGAAGGTAGATTTGGATAAATTAAGCTTATCAATGTAAATAACGATAGAGGATAGTCGGATGGTATACTGTGATGTTAATTAAAATTAACAGGAGATAAATACAAAAATGACGATTGATTAAAAAGTTAAACATATGTTGTTGTCGCTGTCATTGGAATAATGTTTCTAAAAGTATAGATAGGGTGAATGTTTAGAGGAACGTTTTTATTGATTAACAGATGCCATGATGTGATTTAATGTACTCTATTTGTATGGATTTACCCATATATATAGAGCGTTGGCTATCAATCTTTCCTTGGGATCACCTAAACCTTTATGAAGCAATATAGTCCCATCAAAATTGATCTTCTTCACCGTTTATAAGGCGTGTGGTACTAATTATGATCTCTACTTAAGCTTTTTGGGGTCTTTTGAGAATAAAAAAAAACATGCTTCCTTCACCCTTATATTCAGCTGTCTGAATGTCTCCCACATATACGTGGTGGAATTCTTTGTGTTTAATTTCATAGGCACTAACTCATTGTTTCTCTTTTTGAATTATGTCTTTGACTTTCACTAATGCCGACGTAATAGTACAACCAGAGCGAAAATATACTTTATGAAACGTTTAATTAGAAGCCTCCTTACGTCCTTCAATGTTACTATACGGCAAGGAGTGACTAAAGTGTTATTCATCTCTTAGTAAACACTATGACTTTATTTTCCTTTCTTTTTAATAATCATTTCCAAAACTCTAAAGTAATTGTTTACACTAAGTGTAGGTCTTATTAGATTTAACTTAAGCCATTTTTCTTCTACATCCGTTATTAGATGGTTACTCTTGTTTATTGAAGTTCTAGCAACTGTTGTCTTCATCAAAAGTAAACATGTGATATGCGTTCTAGTCGAACTTCAGAATGTACCGATTCTCAGAATATACTAATTTTCACATCATTTTCATATAGCCTTTCAATCAAACAGTGGTGAAACGCTATTTCGTCGTCAATGTATGTTACCCTTATCCTACTCTTGAATTCTGGTGTATTTTTGATTCCATGATCACTATGTTGTCATATGGTTTAGATACCCTAGCTAGGTACTTCTCTAGATTGTGTCTCAGTGTGTTTATAAAATCAACCACCAGTTAGTCTTGTGAATCTTTAGTAGCCCATGAATATAAATAAATGGCTTTGTTAGTTTAGATGAAATAGATGATAAAATATAGAGTCTATTGGTCGCTGTGAGGAACAACTCAAGAATGTTTAGAGTGCGTTTCTATTCTTCTAACTGCAAAAGATTTCAATATCGATGTACAATAATTCCTAGTCTGACAAAAGTTAGTGAACTAGATGACTACTTCATTTGTCTTCAAGTCAAATTGATTGTTGTATATAAGGCATAGGCAACAACAATCTCGTCTCGTTCAAATTAATAAATAAAAAAAACTACATGAAATTAATTATATTGTTTACATAGATGGGAAAATTTCAATACCGAAAAACGCTTCTACCAAATTATGCTAGTACGCCATTCAGTTAATTCTGTTTTGTTTTGTATCTGTAAGACATGGCATTTGAAAATAAAAAGTATAGGCAGAGCGGTGATAGGAGATCATAGGGGTTTTTGAAAGATTACTTGTCGATATCTGGATCACCAGATGTTTATGAAACTGGAGTTAGACTCAGAGTACTGAATAAAGTTGGTAAATCAGTTGGTTAAGTTTTGGGGAACCTACCAGGTGAGTTGTTTGTGATAGATTATTAATGTATGGTCACAGCCTGAATCAATTCATCCTGTTCGCTAGCGTACAGTTAAATTAAATTAGAGAAACTGAACAAAACTGAAGCACAACATCAGTCCACAAAGTCATTCGCTTTAGATAAAGCAGTATTAGAAAATGAAATCTAATTTAGGGTCAAAGATAAACTTATTCTGTTGCTCCGAATCAATTAAATAAGAAGGAAGGTGAGTCCCAAGTTTAGCATAATTCCCCACTTTCATTCATTTTTTGAAGGATTTTCCATGTATTTGATGTACACAAATATTTACATCAATATTTTGATCCCATCGCTTTTCAAAATGCAGCTTCACTTTCTGTGGGCTTATCTGAACTATTGTAACCTAAATCGACAATATACTTTTGACAGTTTCTTCATTATGTACGAATGTCTGATTTAAAACCGCTTTGTCGTCGTCTTTTTATTCTATTCACTACGTCAACAAATACTAGCTTGGTAGGATGACCACAATAGTGATCGTAACGTGACTTGATTACCCTTTTCTCTATATTACAAAATTGTAGAGAAAATAATGTTTATCATTGAGTGTCGTAACGCGCGTTTTTGCACAATCATATACATAGATTCCACACTTTTATTCTATAGTTCTTTATAAACCGATGTCAAGTTACTGAAGTTCATAACGTTTTATGTCCCAAAACGTCGCTAGCAATAATGGGTTTCCAAGCATTATACCCTTTAACAAAACGAGAAGTTGAATTATTGAAAATGATAATGAGCGTATGGTCCCTATCAGTTAATTCGGAGGCAAATAAAATATATTACTAAAACCCTTCAGTCTGTTCATGGATTGGATCCTGTCATACATGTATCCAAAATGATACCCGAAATATTTGTTTTCTTATTTATGGTGTTGAGATACATTCAAGCATGAAGCCGTTTTTGTTATAGGAATATTTAGTCCTAAGTTTAGGTTTTATTAGCTCTGGAAATAACATTCAGTCGAATATGTAATAGTTAGGATTATCTTCGAACCATAGAATATGGTACACACGAACTTCATTATGCACTTAGAGTGACTTCACCAAGCTCCCCAGGACTCTACCATCTGGCCAAAATCCAAAATTAGAGTCCTCCTTTTCACCCATTTTTAGTTATTCACAATTCTTCGTATCCCATTATTGCAAAGTGGCTAGTTTGAATCCTAGAACCTCTAAACAAGTCAGTCGTAAGAGGAAGCGTCAAAAACATTTTTGACTTCATATCCAAGGTTGGAGGTGTGATTGTTTACAGAAAACATATGATTTCTTTAGATTTCATACCTTTATTTATCAATTTATGACTAGTTGAGACAATCGAGTTTATATGTAAGTAAATATCAGGAAAACAAATCAGCATTGAGTTCCCTGAGGGAAGTCTTAATTAATTACTTATAAAGTGTACACTGAACGTTAATTTTGTCTTCATCAATATCCGTTGAAGAGACATTGATGGAATAGATATGGATACGCTTTTCGGTTTAATTTTAACTGATTCCTCAGAAAGCTAGAAAATGAACCCCTCAACCAGTTAGTCGGCAAACTAGAACTATAATGTCGTCACATCGACGATACAACCATCATCGTAGATCAGAATAATGGCAAAGAAGAAGTCACTTTGACAGCGTACACTCTGGGATCACTTTTACTATCAAGGACGAGTGTGACAACAAATTAATTCTCTTTCGCATCTTACTAAGTACAAGGGATGTCGGCTCCTTAAGCAGAAACATGTAAATATAGTATAAGTACGCATACTTCCTTAGTTTTACTCCCATCCGCCAGAAAAGAAATTTGATCAGATGTCTTACAAGCAGGAAAACAAATCTTCCCAGATGACGCCGTAACGAAGAAGTTGGAGTATATCAATAAAATGATAACGGAATAGACTTCCCGAAAGGCTTTTTAAAGAAGTTAAAGTATACAGGGAAAAATTGGAAATATGGACTGCTTGTAGGAAACCACTTTACTACAACTCAAAGGAGATGTAGCTACCGATATCGTGTGACAGATTAGTGACGATGTTTATTATTACATAAGTATTTTCTGGTAGATCAATAATATCTACTCAAACAAAGTATAAGCTATCTGAGCATGTTTATTCACTGTTCATTTACAAATCTCGTGGCTTCTGAGGAGAGAGCTATGTAGGGAATACTACCAGGCAACTTAACCACCAAATGAGCAAACGTCTCCCAGATTGATTTGATAAGGATCAGAAAAAGATAACATGTAGCCCTACCTTGGTACACCTGGTTAACAGTAGTTCTATGATAGATAAAACCAAGTTATTTCAACCGATTTATCGTATACCCTTGTCGTTTCCCAATAGGGTTTCATTTCATTTCCTACAGATAGCAGAAGCTATAGGGAACTGAAACCTATAACCCTATCACAAGGGGGTTTTTGTGGAGATTTAGTAATTTTATAGTTAAGATCATGAGTCAATTGAAGCTAGACCACCGTGGAAAACCTGGAAGCACTGGACGGCCGTTTCGTCCTATTATGGGACTCCTCAGCAGTGCGCATCCACGACCCCGCACTCGCGAGATTCGAACCCAGGACCTACCAGTCTCGAGCCAGAGCCCTTAACCGATAGACCAATGAGCTGGCATCCAACGGTGTTAATGTGTTCTGACTTTGGTGAAACCGAGACTCTGCACTCGACAGTCTAAAGAATAGCTTACAGTTGCGCCTGTAGGAAATTGC
>NC_031502.1:14581319-14586919 GCF_000237925.1 Schistosoma mansoni | reverse complement strand
CTCCACTGGCCATGACTTCTTACTAGAACTCCAGGAATTACCTCAAGGAGCCAGTCACTAGTGAGCATATGGTCCTGGGTTCGAATTTCGCGAGTGCGGGGTCGTGGATGCGCACTGCTGAGGAGTCCCATAATAGGGCGAAACGGCCGTCCAGTGCTTCCAGGTTTTCCACGGTGGTCTAGCTTCAATTGACTCATGATCTTAACTATAAAACCTATAACCCTAGTTTGCGTACTCAGACGAAATTTGTGAAACTCATTCCCTTTCTCTCAGCGGTTATGACTTAGTAAATAATTTTACTGAGTATTTACATCCTGTATTTGTTTGTCATTCTTCTCGTCTTTCTGTTTACATTCTTCAATATCTAATTATTCACACACTTCATATTGCTTGATTTTAATTAACTCTTGCGATTATTATTTTAAAGTCTTTTCATCCAAGTTTGATCTACTTCCTATGTTGAACTATTGACTAGAACTTTTATTAATATTAATATTATTATTATTTTTACTACTAGTATACCTGTCTTCACAACATCACTTTGTACTTCATACCTGTTATGTGTAATCATGCGATTTATTTCATTGTAATCCTTGACTTACAAATTATTTTAATTGATTCAATATCTTCTTGTATCTGCATAAACATTAGAGTAAAGCTTGATGACGATTTAACTGAAAACAACGCTGATAGCTTAAGTTTTTTGTTCCAACTGGTGTTTACATGAAAATTCACAGCGCAAAACGATAAAATGAATGAAAGAATATAACAAGTGTTATTCGGTTAAAACAGAGGTGTAGAAATTTACAACTTAATTTATAGGCCCCCAAATGCCCTGGTACGGCCGAGAGTGGGGAGAGTCCGCTCTCCCTCTCGAAATGCTCTCACATGGCCACGCGTATATAACCTCTGTCAGGGAAGTCCTACTCACTGCCTTCTCGTGCCACGGGTGTTGTTTACAAAATTGAGAGGACGAAAAGCGAATGTCCGGCGCTTTAACCGGGTTGGTGGACACGGTGAGTCCACCCAGGGGAGTTGGAAAACCCTGATTCCAAACCAATGGTGCACATGGGCTCCAGTATCCTGAGGGAACAAATGGCGTATAAATCAATCGTCGGTCACCGGCTACCATGGGACTGCATCTCCTTACGATGCTCCACTGAATTGTGGATCAGACCTTTAAGTCAAAGGCCCGGGGTGTGGCCCCTTAGGAAAACCACCTGTTTCGGTTTGGGCACCTGGGCAGTGTCACAGCCCTCACACAAATCAAATGAGATTTGTGCGGCTCATATGTATTCGGTGCCCCTTTGTACCAATATTTATGTGTTCAAATAAATAAATAAATAAAATTCTGATATGTTTTGTTTATTGTAGCACCTTTCTGAACCCTGCACCCCTTTCGGCAATGTATATGTCTATAACAAGCATGGTAATAAAAAAACTAATCGTTTTCTTAGAGCTTATGAATTCGATGGTTAGAAATTTTCGTAGGAAAATTATAACAATCTACTCGTTTCTTCGACTACTTTTGTACTTAGCAGAATGGTTCTCTGATTTTTTTATTATTATCCATTTCCCAGATACAGATCATCAATTAACAATCAAAATTTATTCATATTTTGAGAGGCATTCTAAACAAAACAGTTGATATAATAGATTATTGTCAATTAGGTTTTCTGAAGGAGTATTGACATTGTGTAAGTTGCTTATTGATCTTATGGAATGAATATGAAAATGGATTACATAGGAATCATTATTTTTAGTTTCTTTTCTCTGAGGCAATACATCTATAACGTCAAATATGTTTTATGCAAATTCGTGTTTTTTGCATCTCTGGTTACTTTGTTAGTGCGTCGTTTTATGTATTCATATTTGAGGAAAATGTATTAGTATACATTTGGGTTGTTCATGGAGATTCGTCCAGTTCGAAGACAGTTCATAGTGTGGATATAAGCAGGAGAACCATTGTAAGCTACGATGGATTGTAGAGCTGTTTTGTTATAGACTTTGGAAATCAACAATGCAGACCCAGTTCAAATATTGGGTTGAAACTTGAATAAAATCATACAGCCACTGAGATAGATGAAAATATCCATCAGTGAAAACGGATTTAGTTGCTATTTGGCAGCGGAATTCGGGTTTGAGGGGGTTGTTTATGTGTGAGATAGTGAGTGCAGAATGTCGATTAGGCCTAAATTGAATTAGCTTAAATAGCTTAATATCCACACCTAGTTCTTAAAAGTTCTATGATTGATACCAGTTTGTGATGCAAAAATAATTTGTCTAAATGAAATGGTAAACAAAAATTTTTGGATGTTTACATTAATTATGCTTTATCAGTTTACACTTTTGGTTTATTATGATACAGAAAATATTAATAAATACCAGATCTCTTAAATAAATGAATTATCGCTTCAATCCATTTTAATCAATGCTCTTTTTCCAATGGATATCATCAATATGATTTAATTGTTTACAAACAGCCATAAGAGACTAACCAGTGTCTCGTATGTCATTCTCATAAAACGTTTTTATCCGATTACTTGAGTGCATGTATCATTTTATATTTTGTAAACTGCTGGGCAGATGATATTGGAAAATAAAAATATCAAGTTTCTTTATATAGGTGTAAAAACATTGAGGGTTTACTGCCTATTAATTAAACGTACCAATATTAATTGTCATAGGCAGCATTAGAGGAAAATTGACTCAAAATATAGATGTCTAGGAATAATTACATCCATTCATATGAACAGAAAAGTTCCCAAACGACTGTGATACTAAAATTAGGAGAGTAAATTGTAAAAGCATCACAAAGAGTACTATATATTTGTTATATATTTACACCGTTGGATTCCTCTTCAATGGTGTAGGTGTTAGGCGTTCGCGCACGAGACCGAAGGTCTTGGGTTTGACTATCGTGTGCGGGCTCGTGGATGAGAACTGTTTAGGAGTCCCATACGAAGATGAAACAGCTATCCAATGATTCCAGATTTTCAATAGTGGTTTAGCTTACATCGACTCATGAATTCAAGCATTGAAATACTGCAGTCTTCACAAACCTTCACTCAATCAGTAATATTTCGATTTATTGATTCTCTATATGTTTTCGGGAAATTCGTACTCTCTTATTTCGAAAAAGTATTGTCACCGAAGAGAAAACATAAGTATCTCTTTTTTTCCAATCAGTTGTTAAATAATAATTGTCATGAAAGTCCCTCGAACAGACAAAGTAATGACAAAATAGTCGTTTTCTCTCTTGTTACGCTTGAGATGTAATAGTTTTAAAGCGTACAATTTATGCTATAAAAGATATGATGTGCTTTAAAGGAATTCACAGCGATTAAGCCAAATATTATCACGGTTTCATAGAAACTGAAAAATGTGAGCTCGAATGTCAACATAATTAGTTGAATTATTATCAGTGATTCTCAAAATGTTTTCTGGATCTTCATTGGCTCATCCCTACTCTTTATTTCTAATGCAAAACTTTTGAAGAAAGCTTAAATACGATAAATTTTATCAAAATTCTACCTGTACTGCTTGACTGTCTAATATTTCAAACTGTGCAAAATGAATCTTGTTTAATGCCAGTATCCTGTTAACTATTAAATATTTTTCAGGCAATAAATGAAGTCTGATCGATTTGTGTATTGGTCCTGCATCAAACAATAATATGGTACAAATTTTTGCATACGGGTTGTACTTATGAATTAAATCACTTACTACTTGGATCTTTAACTGAATCAAAATCTGACGTCTTGTTTTCTGACATAGTACCATTTAGGTTACAATGAAGTAGAGTCTACATTTTAACTTCAACAAGTTTTAAAAATTAGGTTTTGACTATAATAACTCTTCCTGGAGTGCTTCAAGAGATACTCTCGGCTCCATTCCCGGATGGAGGAGAAATATTGGGAATTTGGTTAGAAACCCCATTCTGTGAGGAACAGGCGTGGTGACCATTAGACATAGCTTTGATGTGGAAGACGTTATTATTACTGTTTCATAAATAATTGCTAAAACAAACGTATTACTCTGTTGACGTTGAAATGGTTCATTTAGTTACAAAAACTATTTACGTAATGGATATACATAAAACATACCTCAACAAAATCATCGATAAGTTGTTTAGAAATCGGTGATATGCAAAAAACCAATCATTTGTGTGTCCCAATGCTGTTCATACGGATCAGAATGAAATGATATTTAGAATAATCATGTTTATTCAATGAATTTGTTTAGCTTAACAACTGACGTGTCTTGATATGAAAACAGTAACAAAGGATTACGCATCAAACTTCATTAACAAAAAGCTGACGCCGCTGAATAAACACAAGTTTATACTTATCGAAAGACAGATGAACACTGTGAGAAAGCTAGGAATTTATAATTAAAGGCTATTCGATGTTACAGTGTGTGTATGAATTTTTTTCCTTTCTGGTTAACGAATATTTGAACTGTTCAACCACCAATAAGATCGTCGACACAAGGTCACATAAAACACGCAACAGCGTGGTTGGATATACTTAATTTAATTACATAACAAAGAAAAACTGGATTAAAATTGACTGGGCAGTCGCATTTGAACAAAATACGTAACAACTAAATACTTAAACGTCTTCTTTTTCTCGAAATTTTGACTGATATTTAAAACGTTTTAAGATGGATGAAAAAATTTTACTCGATCAATTTCGTCAAATGGATAAAGATGGAAATGGGACACTGTCAAGAAGAGAAATAAGACAATGTATGAAGTTAAGTGGATTTAATGAAAAATTTCTTACGGTAAGTTATTCCATTTCAATGTCAACTCTTTCACATGTTTTTTTATACATAAGATGACTTAGATTTGTGATATTGCATGTTCACCTCAATAATGATATTTTTCTTTGGAGAAATAAGTCAGTATTGGGCTCTCCTATACCAAAAACTAGTGTGTTAATTGTTGCTATATGGAATTTTTAAATACAATAGACATTTTACGTCAACAAACTAAAATATTTCCATTTTAAGTGCTTTTCTTCTTTTCTGGATGCCAGATACATATATATTCGAAATTTCCATATGAAGGCTTTAACTGGATTTTATTAAGCAGAGATGGATAGTGGCTAGCAGTGGAATCCAGGACGCGCGTTTCGTCCTATTTGGGACTCGTCGTTGTATCTCCGAAACCACTGAACGGATTTTTATGATGTTTGTTTTAGATTATTTGCGAGAGCGTGGGCGTTAATATAAAACAAGAATCATCTCAATCCGACCAGCCGTTCTATGAAAATTTGAGAAAATCGTTGTATCTCCGAAACCACTGAACGGATTTTTATGATGTTTGTTTTAGATTATTTGCGAGAGCGTGGGCGTTAATATAAAACAAGAATCATCTCAATCCGACCAGCCGTTCTATGAAAATTTGAGAAAATCGTTGTATCTCCGAAACCACTGAACGGATTTTTATGACGTTTGTTTTAGATTATTTGCGAGAGCGTGGGCGTTAATATAAAACAAGAATCATCTCAATCCGACCAGCCGGTTCTATGAAAAATTTGAGAAAAACCTTTGTATCTCCCCAAAACCACTGAACGGAATTTTTATGAATGGTT
>NC_031502.1:14535433-14581119 GCF_000237925.1 Schistosoma mansoni | reverse complement strand
TCTTCCCATCGCACAAGCAAGTGGCTATCAGGACTCAGTGGCCGAGTGGAAAACGCGATGGCGTTTGAAGCGAGGGTACTGGGTTCGAGTCCTAGAGTGAACATCAACTCTGAGATGCAAGTACATCCAGCTGACGAGTCCCAAATAGGACGAAACGCGCGTCCTGGATTCCACTGCTAGCCACTATTCATCTCTGCTTAACATGCTTGTGAATTGAGGCTATATCGAGGCAATACGCACAGTATGCACATATGCCAATTAGAGACTGACCAGTTGCAGTCCTAACACATCGATGGGAAGATTCAAACAAGCAATACTAAATGGATTTTATTAGTTTAAAATATACATAGTTAGCCAAAAGTAAGTCATTGCTTGAAACTGTATATTTATTCGTCCCTATGGTCAATATCTAATCCTGGTAACATTGCATTCAGAGAAAGTAATCACGAAATATCCAAAGCAAGACTGGTTAGATATACTAGACCTTTACTAAAGGCTATATTCGTTCTCACGATCCTCGATTTAACACACCATCAGCGCATAACAAATGAAATAATAAGTTATCACATGTGGTTTACATGTTCTAAACAAATCATTTATTCTCATTACATTTAGTTTAAGTATATTTGAACTAGAATTAATAGAATTTATAAGAATTTACTCAATAAGAAAACGTTCTTTAATGTATTCTGAGAAGGTGGAGAGTTTATAAAGTCAAGATGCTTCCTTAACTAAGTTCATTGTTTGTGTAATATCATTCAGTACAATAAAGTAACCGAAATGATACATAAGTTTTTTCAAAATGTTTGTTGATATAAATGTTGATTCAATCTAACAAGATAGGGTGGTATACACACAATAACCAAACATTTCTAAGGTACAAGAAAAATTTATCCGGAGAGTTTACTTTCTTCACACCCTTACAATTATAACCGGCAATCGGATCTGGAAGGAATTTAGAAATAAAGTGCTGGAAATTTAGACTGGATGGTATATTTGGTTTAAACTCATCAAAATAGTACATATAGCCATTCGAGGAAAACTTAAATTCAAACAATAGTACGATTGTACAAGTCGTGGTTATATCTTGTTGGTTTCCTAAAAGTTCTTTCTATTTAATTTTAACATGAGTGTTATTTTTTTAAAATTATTTTGAATAGTTTTATTTTTAAACAAATTCAATTTATTGAATGTACAAGTCAAAAATGAGCAAACCGCTGTTTATTAAGGCGTTCTGAGTTTAGCTGTCATAGTGTATCTCCAACCTTCGAAATAATAATAAATATACGTAAAACATCCTTGGTAAAATTTCATCCCAAGTTTAAATAATATTTGAAAATAAACTTGAAAGAATAAGCCAAATAAATATAACTAGTTTACAAAAATAATGATATTAAGTATATTCTCATTGGTCAGAAATTTACATGCAAAGTATAGGCGGCTAATTTAATATTGGAGTGATACAACAACTTTGAGTAACATTTGAATCCAAATTCTAAACGTTTCGTAAAAAAAAATTTTTTGTCGAAGAATTATTTCTAGTTTTTGAAAGAGATTTATGGGTATTATCATAACGAAAAAAATAAATCAGGTGAATCTTATATAATCACAATCACTCGGCTCTGTGTGTAATAGACATAATACATTCAGTAGAAATGGGTGTATTCGAGGTAGCGAAATACCTGTTTAACCAATAACATGACAAAGTAAGCAATTTAACCGGTTTAAGTTAGTTTAAGTACAATATTTATGCTGAATAAATTAACCCACGAACTTTTGACTTCGGGATAACCCTAAGTAGATACGATATAGGTTACCACTAATTGATCGATATAATCCCACTTGTCGGTCCTACATAAGGTCAGCCACATCCCGAAAGAGTTCAGTCTTTTCGTCTCTTTAGCTGAGAAAGCAAGTAGTTCAAGTTCCCCTTTCTACTAAAATATCAGCTATCTCAAGCTTATGAGTATACATTTCTAGTAAGCATCCAAATATATAGAATATGTCAAGGTCTTCTGGATGACAGTTTGCAATCATTTAAGACATAAATGTAATCCTTTCAGTCTTGCATATCTCTAAGTAAGCTCTTTATTTTCAAGTATTTGACCTATGAGCCAAAGTGTTTATTAAAAGTGACCGAAATAAAAATCACTGTTGATTATAATATAACTATATTCTGAGGTGTGAGACTTGAGGAAACTAAACTATATGATATCAATACTAATCGTAATCTTTCTGAAAATTCCTAATATGGAAAATGAGGGTAAAATTTTCCTTATGATATCTAATCACATGTTTGGAGTTAACACAACAATATAGGCGAGTATATATACTATATCTATCAGTGGAATCTACAACGTTCCTTTTGTCCTGTTTGGGGCTCGTAAGCTGGGTGTACTTGGGTACTATTGTTGATTTTCATGCTCAGAACCGAACTTACTACTTCAAAGTCCAATGTATTGTCCAATAGGTCACTGGGGTTTTGGCATGTGTTCATCCTGTGTGGATTGCTTTGATAACTCTGGTATCCCATCAGTTGTAGATAAATCCTTCACTTGTATTCAAAACTTTCGGTTGTTAGGTACGATATACTGAGAATTTAAACCTGTACTGAACATATAATTTGAATAAAACTGTTGTTATTATTATCATTATCATTATTGTTTAGCCGACTTTTAACAACATTTAGAATATATGAACTGAAGGATTATCAAAATTTGGTCCTGAATACCAACGACGGGATAATACAAGCCTTAACAAACATATGGAAAGTATTGTCATTTTTATGAATATTTTGAGTTAACCTAACTTGTATGAAATTATCTTCATCCTTGTTTCCATTCTTTGTTTTTGAAAATAAACAACATACACAACAGGAATTTATCGAAACATTCGATTTAGATGGAGATGGTGAAATAACTTTAGAAGAATATGAAAAAGTACTAAATATTGTTCCGAAAGAAGAAAAGGAGTAGGTACTTTGTATCAAGAGGATATATTATTCGTGCCATATTTATTTTTTCCATTATATTTTAATGTTTTTATATTCTTGAAAGTCAGTAACTTTTATGTCAATTAATAATTGTAGTTAGACCGATAAGCGAAGTGATAATGCCTGTGGATAGCACAAACATGGACTAAACGTTAATTGAATCGAGGCTTACTCAACAAAATATACATAAGAAAGATTGTATTTTGTGATTTCACGTAAATTGTTCATGACATGTAATGCGTGTATCTCAGGTTAGCCAGGTTGAGTCGGCTGTATATGTCTGATTTTTCTGAGCGTTATAATAGACTGAATAAAAGCCGTCTATATGGGTGATTTGTGAGGTTTATTTTAATTTTAAAATAGGTATCATTACCAAGTTTTGATTTGATAATTTCAAATCCATTGAGCATTGTGTAGATTGTTATAAATAAATAATATATTTGTAATGACATGACATTCATTTATTCAAACCTGTTTTATGATTGATCACACCTAATATTCGTGTTGTTTCGTTGTACTATTTAAACTTGGATTAATGTGAATTTGGTTATTTTTTCTCTGAAGAAGTGGCTTACACTGAGTCACGAAACGTCGTAAAATCTAGTTTTTCGACTAATTGGGATATTACAAACATATTACATTTAACTATAATTTTAACATAGTTATTATCACGGACTGACACCATAGTTTCCAGAACAATTGTTTAATAGTTCCTAGTTTTAACTAATTGTTCAAACTGTATTCCGTCACTGGTGAAACTATTTCTTCGTTTTATATTACAAAACGCATTGAAAGTGTGAAAGTTACGAGAGAATTCAAATAAGTATTAGGTTTTGTCTCATTATTTTGTTTATAAAGTTTTGTTTCTTTTTCTTACAGGGCAGCTGCTTGGCGTAGTGTATTTAACTACATGGATAAAGATAATTCTGGGAAAATCTCTGTTTCTGAAGTTGTAAGTTTATTGGATGAAATGGGCTATGATATACAAACAACTGAACTCAATGAGTGGATGAATAGGAATAAAATTAACAAAGATGGTGGAATGGATTACCAACAGTTTTTAAATTTCATGCGTCGTAATTAAATTTCTTTGTTAAAAGTGTTTAGCAGAGTGGTGACTTATTATTTCACTCACTGTCATGATTTGAAGTCGCTGAATCACTCACAGTCAATCATTCTTAGTGAAAATCTAATAACTATATAGTTAATTTGGGTTACCTTTTGGAATTGTGAATGTATATAAATACTCAAATACAATTTACATCTTCAATATGACTTTTTTTACTTATCAAACGCTGATGAAATCAACCCATGCATGAAGACGAATTTAAACTCGAAGTACATAGACTTTCCAAAAATACAAGTACAGAAACTTTGAGATTATAATTAGATTGCATGACATTCATATTCAGTAGGGTCAATTGAAACTCAGATAATGATAATGAATTTATGAAATCCAGTAATATGAGAATGTTTTGAGAAAAATAAAACACGTGGAAAGTGATAATTGGAAATATTATTCAGTCATCATGACTTACAGATTCACATCGATTAACCTATAAGTATATTCACATTGAATTTATAACGCATTGTCAAGGCATTCAAATATTTAGGTTTCATTAAAAAAGAATAATTTGGAACTGGTTTTACATTTAGAATCCGAAATATAATGTTTATCTTTAAATTCAATATTGTTAATCGCGATGCTAATTCAGTTCTATAATGTTGAATAACAATTAAATCAGGAAATCTAAAAATGTTTTTTACCTTTTCCCAATCTAGAAACAAACTCTTCTACTGGGGGTACCCTATATTTAATAAACTTTTTTGTAACAATTCAACAGTTATTAAGTGTATTGCAAATATTGAGAATTGAGATAATTAATTATGCTAAGAAACTCGAACCACTCGTCCCACAGCAGTAAATAAAATTCACCTTCTTTGGTCCTTTTATACTCTCTTATAATTCGTTTTCTTCCCCTTTTCTCAGATTATATAATTCACACCATGTGGTACACAGCTCCATATGGAAACAAAATGGAAAATGGAGTTTTTTTCAGTTGGCTTAGAACTTCAAAAGCACGCCTTCTATTGCTTTCAACCGTCTCCAATCAACTTCAAGTGATGCCTTTTGAAAATTATCCTTGATACTTACATGAAATTGATTGGGACATTTTTGTGTTTTTGTTATAGACAGAACAATAATCAAGAATATAGCTTTCGATCTACTGAAATAAAACATTTTATCGTCATCATAGCCATTTATTTTTTACACAGATGTATTCAAACATTTTAAGCCAGATCTAAGTTTTGTTCAGAGTAAATGCTCCATAGGCCAAGCCAAATTAAAACATTAGACTAATGCAGACCTATTCATGGCAAATAAAACAACACCTTAGTAAGTATTATGCGTTGCATTATTTTTATTATAGTAATAAAAATTTTACTACGTAGTTGACTTAATTAAAGAAACGCGGTCATTGAAATGAAGATTTAGATGAACATCTGGTTTTCTTAAACCTTGAAAACGTTAAGTCAGAAAACTAGTATGTATTATAACTAACTGATTTTGGTAGCTATCATATGAAAAACCTTTAGGTTTCATTTCGATTGTAGTGCAAAACATAATTATCATGAGCAAACCTTTCACAAGGAGGATTTCTAAACCTTGTCCGTTTAACAGAGTTGTGTTTCAAAATAAAAGGCTTCGAGTTTTGCTTCAAGATATCTACTTGCCTTTCTCAATAAACACTACCTGACACTAGATTTTCAATGGTACTTAGTAAATTTGATTACGATGGTTATCATTAGCTTTTCTTGCAATAACTTTTTATCTAATAAGTTTCGAATTATGAAGCGGCTTTAAATCACTATATTTCTTTGTAAATTATGCTACTTTTGTTTTTCCTATTTGTTTGATATCGTATGAGGAAGTTATGAAGTTAATGATTCATCCATTAATTCATAATCAATGACAATGAGAATATATCCACTTTTTTGGATACTATTGATTTTATAGTTGGAATCGTGAGTCTCCACAAACCCCTTTTCTGGTATTATTGATTTACTTGAAAGAACAGTCTTAATTTCATCTACAGAATGAAGTGTATAGAAGTATTTTTGAACAATTTAACAGATAGATTCATTTAAATAGATATTATTTCTTTTCAGATTTTAAATATGATTTGTAGGTTAACCTTCCTAAAACTAAGATAGCCAACACAATCTCCATGTCTGAGTAACAGGTTTGGAAATTTGTGACGCTTGAATCAAGTGATCACTTACCGTAGCACAGAATATACAATATCATTCGTCCTTTTATATCACTAAAACTGAGCTTCAACATTTTGCGATTATTAATTATGTATTTTAGATGGTCTAAAGCAGTCATAGTTCGAGATCACAGGCTAGAGTAAGATCTAGTTAGGGAATTCAGTCATGCTCTTCTTTAGCTAGTAAAATATATTTCTTAAAAACCTTGTAAAAGATAATATCGCCACGGTTGCCGATATAATGCTACCTAGCATAACTGATGTGTACTGTTGGACACTGTAACACAACAACTAAGCAGAAGCATTATAAGCGAGCCCGAAGTATAAGTGCTGGTTTGTATGAAAAAGGTTAACCAAAAATATTCCGAATGATACGGGATTCTAAGGATTATTTTCACCATGATGTGATCACAAATTCCTTTCATTAAGCCTATAATAATTTGCTACAAGCCGATAAACAATGTTCACATTACAACATTTCATCAAAAAACATGTAAGCCAGTTTTCAGTGGTTAGCTGAGGTTTTCCGAGAGAATCGTCAGTAATTTGATTTAGTGAGATCATAAACTGAATTAATAAATGACCTACTAACAAATGTCTTTGCACATGAATCTAAGAGTTATCGGTTATACTAAGGAACCATAGCATTCTTTATTAAAAAATAATCCAAAACTTGTTTTCAGCTGGAGTTGCGTTGATCTGACTCTAAATAACAATTATTTGTTTCAAAATTCCTAATAAATTGCAATTTTGTTTGCTATTCGAACTCTATTTTTCTGTGACTTTAAATTATTTCTTAGAGGCAACTTAACCA
This sequence comes from Schistosoma mansoni, assembly GCF_000237925.1. NCBI lineage: Eukaryota > Metazoa > Platyhelminthes > Trematoda > Strigeidida > Schistosomatidae > Schistosoma > Schistosoma mansoni. The sequence continues at coordinate 14,574,041 of NC_031502.1, read as the reverse complement.
ATTTGAATTCCTTTCTAAACTATGCCAAAATTTCTCGTCACTGTGCAGTTCATGTTACGTACCATTTTATTATTCATTGAGCTACATGGGGTCAAAAGAAAGTTCATTTATAATGTTTTTAAAATGCTAATTTACGAATGACAGGGTTAATGAATTTATGCAAATTCATTCAAATCCATTTTTATCTGGTTCGTTTTCATGTTGTGCATGCATCATATTACCTTCTAATATTCATTAGTTTATGTAATTGTACTGCTGATGTAATGTATTGACACACTCAATAATTTACATCTATCTCTGACATGCAACCCGTTTTATCATTATAATAGTGAACGTACGGTAAATTCAATTTAAACAAATTTTCTTTTACCTGCTTAACAGGTAGTTGTAGTTTAGTTAAATTTTACTGTTAACTTTTTTTGGAATTCAATATTCAAAGTTAACTGTGTAATGGGATTTCAAATTTGTAAACACCACATTTTCTCTTTGAGTAAAGCCAAACCTTTTGAATACCGGCTCTTGATTTTGATTGAATGAAATAGAATGCCTGTCAAAAGAAGCTCAAATCTAAGTACTCCTGTTAGATTTTACAACGGTTTATTTAGTCTAGGAAATCGTTCATACTATACCATGACATTTTATATGACTGAAATTAGTGCTATTAAGGTAGCAACTGACTTTCCTAATATTCAAACACTGAATTATTCTACATATGTGATATAGGAAAAAATCTACCACCATCATCATGATTATGATTAGTCTTTCTACTGAATATTTTTTACAATTTTATTCTAGACTTTCTCAAAAAAGAACTTAAATCTTGATTAATAGCCAATTTCCTGTCATTAATATAAGTTTATCAGAATTGTTTTATTACATAGACTTAATAAATGAATTAAATTATTTTGATAGAATTTACTGATGACTTAAAATAGAGTAAAATAGATAACAACGAAATACGAATCGGTGATTTCCAGATTGTTAGCTTAGAACTTAAATACATATGATCCGATAGTCAATTGCTTAGAATTCTCTGATGTAAACACTGATTAAAACGTATATTAACATTATTAACAAACTTAATTTTACAGTTAAAAGTTTTCAAATAGCGTCTACACTGTTGAATGCACTTAGTTTCTTCAAACGCTCCATAATTTTTGTCATTACACTTTCGCAAGTATATATTTGGTAAATTCTACGTACACGTAACAAGTACTTATTTGGTACAACGTAACATCTATATGAAAATGTAGGCACGGAACTTATTTCATCATTCTTCCTAATGATATATATTTTGGTATGTAAACGCAACCTTTTAGGTATAATTAAAGATAAAATGTATAAAGTCGTTCAGATTTTGTTGTAATAATGAGTATTTCGTTATGGAATATTGTAATTGGATCATAATGTCTGTATATTTTATTTTTTGTGTAAAAATACAAAACAGAATGATGCACCATCTCCACGTATCTAATTCTTTGGCCACTTTTTACACTGAGATACAGGGTCTTCGTGATCTGCAACGATTACTTAACTTTGCAGACATGATTGCCATTATTGTCTGTTTCATGACCAAATGTAACTATTTTTAAAGTCAGCTAAACCTACTACTTTCAGAGGGCATTACTATATCATATAATTGATGTGTCCAAACAATAGATCCGGTAATTTGAAATGATTTCAGGAATGAGTCAGTCGTTGAACAGATCCAGAGTAACTGTTGCCTGAAAGGCATCGTTTTCATGGTATAAACAATGACTAAAACAATATGTGAGCTATTAAAATCGATAAAAGAATTATGGTGTGGGTTACTTATATCCACATAAGTAGCATATAATGATGGTCGGGCGTTGAATGTATTTCAGTAGATCGATAACGAAAGAACGGGAACGAAACGCAATTGGTATGAAAATGCATGAACAATGAAAGCAGAGACGATGGACTGATGTTTGCAGAACGAATGGTCAAGATTGAGACAATTGATTAATAATTTGCAAATTAACTGTTTACTGTATGGTTGTCAGATTTTAGTGAGATATTCTGTAATTCTGTACTCAAATAAATTCGATTTTCCCCACCCGTGTTCTTGTTCACTACAGAATCAGCAACACTATCACATACTTTGATTTTTACTCGCCATTTATAGGTAGATTAACTTCACGATGGACTCAAGAGTAATGCGAATACTTATTCATACCAGTGATTTTCGATAAATAAATTAATATCATCTGCAATTCTATCTTCTAACATCGCGTATACTCATAGAAAAGCACGTTTTGATTATTTTAGTCAGTTTATGGTAGTGGGTGTACGTAGTCACAAAATCAAGGTAATACTGAAGATTTACTTTCCTCCTCTTCTTTTTTAAAAATCAAATATTAAATATACAAATAGTGCTTGTCGAATAGTTATTTGCGATTTGAGTTAAGCAAATGAATATTGGCCTGGAATACTTGTAGTAGTTTTGGTGAATTACGATGTGAAGTTAAACGTCTATTGTCACAAGTCACTTTCTGTTGTATCCCGTGGAGAATTATGAATGGTAACTTTGAGAACTATCTGTGGACCAATATGATATGTATATTTTCTATTGTATAATTGTTAAGTAACATAACTATTCATATTCGTGTCCCTCTTATTATAAGCTTTATTTTGACCTATAGACTATTACTATACGATTTGCCGTTCTTGAGTTATCCTCAGTCTATTAATTACCGTTCCCCACATACACAGCCACATTTGGACAAATCTTGTACAAATGTTGTTTCCTATTTTATGGTACGATGTGGTCAGTCTGTTTGGTATATAAACTCAGTATGTTTGAGAATAATGATTCATATTGCAAAGGCTGTTATTGGTGTTCTGGACTTAACTGGATGGGCTAGGCAGATAGCAGGACTGATAAGTACTCAAGACTGTTCATACGGCTTTTGTGTATCATGGATCTGATCGATAATTCACAGTTCTCTGAATGGCGGGGATCAGCACGTTTTTATATCAAACAGGGCACTCACTCACACATTATAACACTTCAGATACAACGACAGTCAGTGTTTTTAAACTCAATTTATAACAATTAAACACTCCTGTAACTACCATGAACGTTGCACAGATTATTTAAGCGAATAAGTATAATAATGACTTGGTATCAGAATTATGAAAAGCTCGCAATTGTCCTTTTGATCGTAATCCATAATATTATTTACCCAATATGTTTAGCATGCCTATCATTGATATGAGGTGATGGTGTGCTGTCTTAGATGGGTGTCTAGCGATGTTTCAGAGCTCTGTGTTCGTCTACAGTATGAGACAGAAATCAGTCGGTCAAATGTGCAGAATATTACGGTGGAATGCGATATGGTGATCAATATGCGTGATCTATTTTAGAAAGTGTTATACCCAGGATTATATAACTTATGTAGTAGATAATTGATTCAATGTCTGTCGCGAGAGTCCAACAGGATTTCGATAGTTTTAGCGCTGTTTTTATGAGAGAGTTCTATGCAGAGATCTGGAACTATGTTGCTTACATAATTTAAATACAATACTGTACCCATCCTTTCTTGAGCACTTAGCTGTGATTGATTGCAGCCTCGAATAGAACTGATCTTTCTCGTCGTCGTTGCTATCATTGGTGGGTGCATAACATTGGATAACATTCATTGTGATCTCATCCTTCTTTGTCTTGAAAGATGCTTTGATAATTCTGGATCCGTGAGATTCCCATCCTACAAGTGCATTTCGTGCTTCTCTGGATAGTATTAGAGCAACTCCCTGAGTGTGTGGAGCATTTTCCTTTTCGTGACCAGAGTACAGTAGCATCCCTTCCTTACCTAACCTTTGTTGTCGAGCTTGGGTCCAATGGGTTTCGCTGATTCCAAGTACTACCAATTTATATCTCCTCATTTCCGTTGTTATTTGACTGGCCTTCCCAGTCTCTCACGTTGTCCGGACGTCCCATGTACCTATAAAAATTGTTGCTGTGGTTGTTAGAAGGTGCATCGGCCTCATAAACGTTAACTGAATTTATTTAATATATTTCGTATCATTAGATCCTTACGTCACATTTCTTACTGAGGTAAGCTTTTCATTTGCTTAACCTTTCCCAAATCATTTTGTTAAACTTTCAATGTAAATCCCGAAAGTGGTTACACGCAATTAATTGAAATTACAAGTATCACTTAACAAAATTACTAATTTACGATATTCACAAAATATTTAAGAAGCCTTTCTGCATTAAAAGTCCCACCATTCTATTTAGTGTGATTAAATCGCCAGTGGAGTATCCTTGTTTATCAACAAAGTAAACTAATAACGGTTGTGAGCAGCTTGAAAATGTAGTCACCAACAAAAACGTGTTGAATTTCCATGAAAGTCACTTTAAAGTAATACATTACTTTTAACCGTTATTGTATATGATAACAACATTTTACTTCGAAAGAAACTTACCAAAACTTGAATTGATAACATCGCATCTGGCTATGACATTTGTTTCCGTGTATATGATGATTTAAAATGTTTGGATCGAGAACTCAGACCATCTGTTGCATTTTATTTACACAGTCAAATATATAATTAAGTGAATTGAGATATTAGACATATGAACTAGCATATGGCTTACTTTTGAGCAAATCGGTTACTTATAAAAATATAACCCTAGACTAAGGTAAATTTGTAAGATGCAAAAATTATTTTATGATTGAATAATTTCATCGACGAATAGTGTCTATCTATTTTGATACTTCTATATTTTTGCACAATAGATCTTATTCTTCAGTCAGATAGGTTCAAAAGACATACAAAATAGACGTGTTTAAAGAAATGAAGGAAAATTTGGTTCTCTCGACAATTAATATGCATAACAATAGATATTTCTAAGATTCACCTGTTGGACACTGAGAAGCCTCAGAATTAATGTGGGTTATCAATGACCTAAATTTTTTAATCCAAAGTTATATGCTGCAAAAATTTAACGTACCAGTTTCCCTGAAGAAAACAAATGTTTTAGTTACGATTGCATGACATATAGTGAAGAAAAAAACTTTAAAAACCCTACTGATTTACACTTCTATGATGAATACTCTGTTCTCTATTCCAACCAATATCACATACACTTTGTAAAATTTTCGTTCAATACAACCTTACAATTACCTTTATTTCATCAAAGGAACATCAAGTGTGGATAATCACTTCTAAATTCTGAAAATCGATTTCGATACAGACTGTTCTCATATTCAAATCTGAATTATGACAGGGCTTTAATTATAAAGACAACCAATCAAAAAAGTATTTCACAAACAACAATTTTAGGTTAATAAAGTAACTAACGGCAATAAAGTTATTAAGAGCGATTTCAAAAGTTTCCGAAAACCTCAGACTCATCCTTGAATCGTTAACGTGGACCGCTTTGTCCAGTATCACAAAAGCCCATTAAGCATTTTTTTTTACTAAAAAAAGAGTACACAGTTTAAAACAATTTAGATAACACTGTTAAATGACACATCACTATGATACAATTGAGGAAAGACATAAAATTGATAATAAGTTTCTTTAAAATAAATGAACTTCGGTCAAACTAATATTTTTGTTTTCTGATTTTACTGAGTTCCACTGAATCAGAGTCCTAGTATAATGTTTCATATTCGTCCCATGGTTACATGGTAACGGTAATTAGAGCTTACTTGATATACTACAACTGAATTCTAAATTAGTTCATTAGTAGGTGCGTTTTGAAAGCTGACAAAACTATGTAAACATCCATAATAAGTATATTTTTGTTATATCTCAGTGGGTAGAAGAATTGTGTTTCTAACGTTTCGTGACTTAATGTTTTCTTTGTACTATTTAAACTTGTGTTAATTTAATATCGGTTATTTATTTACTCTGAAGAAGTGGCAAGTCACGAAACGTCAGAAACATAATCTTTCTACCCATTGGGATATAACGAAAACATATTTATTATTAACTCTCTACCCAATGCTCAATTTATTTGAAACTATCAAGTCCAACTTTGGTATTGATATCTATGTAAATGGATGTATACTATCGTAACAATTTGCAGATATTTTTATGTTTACAAAGAGCGAAAACCTATATACCAATAGATAAGTCAACTAGGCAGTTATTTAGTATCATTGAGTACAATTGTTTAACAATGGCGAGACTGCAATTTATGGACGGCCTTTGTACAAATCTTAAGTGACCTTGAGAAATGTTAGCTAATCAGTAAACAGTCAGCATAGAGTAAAAATATATTATACAAAACCAAATAATTAAAGTGGATACATCTCTTTTATATGGTCCAAAAACTTGTCAATGTCAGAAAAAGGTCTAAAGGTTCCGAAATCGTAATGCATAAGGTAGAGGAACTCATCCATATGGCTCCATAATAGTTGGTCTCTGGAGCCATGATAAGGTCATAAAAACCCTCTCAGCCTCGACCACATAGCTTCATTATTGTTTGTTTGTACTCTGGTTGTGTAAGTTTATCATTTTTATTATAGATATCTCCCTACAACACTCATACTACTGCACAGCCTAAGCTTCAGTAACATCTGAGATTATTGCAGTTAATGTTACTGGTGCTTTTATTATACAGTTGACGATAATTATCATAATATGCCTTATTCTCAATTTGGATCGAGCGATAAGGGTTCTTATTCTATCAAACGTCTCCCTTTAACATATATTACATCGAAGGACAACATCACGGTAGTCTGCACCAGGTCTACAAGTCATTTAATACTCGTAATTACAAATACAGGAACTTCTTAGTAGTTTCATTTGTTGTAGCCGCTTAACTGTCAAGTCTTCTCTAAAATTCTCTGTGAACCGACCGTACATGAGCATCAGGTACTGAAATAGGCGCCGTGACCTTGAAATCCCTCAAACGCTTCTGTTTGGCTCGTCCATAAATTAAAGTCCAGCCTAAGAATTGACTGATAAGTTGTAATACATCATTCGTTTCTACCTCTATCCATATATAATTAAACACCGGTGTATATGTCATTAAAATACTCAGAATTATTATTCACGCCTGATTAAGTATTGTATATTGGTCATTTTTGCAACATGACTTCATTTACTTATATTTACTATGTTTAAACTTATTGTACCTTCTTATCCTACCATATAAAATGTTCGAAATCTTGAATGAACTACTTAAAACTTTTCATTCATAAATTATATTAGTGCCATACTGTCACAATAATTTATTATTCTGATAGAAACCACAAAACATATTTATACTACTACTATGACAATATAAAAGATATTTCGAAAACAAAGTTGACAATAGAATAATTTATGCAAGACAGAAAAAGATTCGGAATTATTTTAGATTTCCGTGTATCATATTGTCATCAAATACAGCTGAACATCAGAACTAACTTGTTGGGACAATCAAGTCAGTAACAATGAATATATTTTTCTTCTTTTAATAAAATGTAAACAAACGACTTGAGAGTCATAGCAGATCAAAATAACTTACTAGTTGCTGTTTTTATATTTTCTGGTTAACAAGTTGATTTTCATTTTCAATTTTATGAATCTGAAAACAACCCAATTAAATTATGGATGAATATGCTTGTATAAAACGAAAACAAAATGGTGTATGGCAATTCAAAATACAGAAATATTTTATCTATGAAGAAGTCACCAATTTATATTATTTCCTTAAACAGAATCACACTTGCAAACCATTACCTGCATTTCTATTTATGTAGTCGCTTAGTTGTAGCACAGTGTAGAAGATGGTGATACGGTATTCCATTCATTTAATGTCATTAAAGCTTTATCCGATGAAGCTGGTGTGGTTTTTTTCTGTAACTGGGCTTCGTGTTCTCGGTACACAAAAACCCACCACATGTATGTGATTGCATGGGAGAAATCGATACGCCGAGTATTGGCTCCATGGGGCAAGTACAAGCTGCATCCATATCGGCAACCCATAAGTTTTCATCTATTCATCCCGTAAAACACACATAGCTTTACTTGCTCTGGGAGCAAATATACGTTATATGCACACCGGCATCAAACAAGTTTTCACTCATGCATCCCATAGCATACATATAGGTATATTCTTTCACCTAGGAGGAAAGGTGGTCACCACTCTCTTCGAACATATTTGCCATTGCCGACTGTCACTCACACATTACATGCATACCATAGGTACAAAGGTTTTCGCCTCTGCGTTCCATGGCATACACATAAGCAAAAGCACTCTTTCAGGGAAGGTTGGTGGTGGCCTCTTCATAGTATTTGATACCACATTTTTCATTATGTCTTCAAAATGAAGGATTTGGCCGCTGATTTTGTTAAACATAGAGCAGGCATTTTTCAGTTAACTCTCCTTATACTAAACCACGCGTGTACCGTTTGCATATACCTACATACATAAATCTCACAAGCCGAAACTCATACGATGCATATGAGTAAGCGTACACATCAGGCAGCCCACAGGATTTTAGAGATCCGCGAAAATGGAACCCAGTTAATCCGGTTTACAACAGAGTGGTCTATTATTCCGATCGCCATGACTGTCAAAAATTAGCTAAAAGAGTTACCCTTACTACCCTATCAGCGCCACGCTGAGGCTCTGAGTGACTGATAGTATAAATAACTAGAGGTATGTCTTTAATGAATTGTTTTGTGGTTCACAGTGGCTGTATCACTTTTCGTTATTCATTTGTTGACTGAAAAGTACCAAAAGTACATGAATAAATAAATCCTGACAGGATATTTGGATGTCATTCTGCTTCGACTGGATAAAGCATACGGACTGCAAAATAAGTGTAATAAATGGTTTCTGCTTCAAATCTAGATATAAAAATAAGACAATTTAAGTCTCATAACCTCTGGTAGAGGTAAGATTAGAAAGTTCCGTGTCGAGTAGTTGAGTAGTTGAATTATACCTTAAAATATTTGACGAAGTAATCTCATGTCTTATGTATAAGCAAAGGAAACTGGTCAGGATTATTAACTTGTTTCTTTGTGCTAACGTGAAATTAAGCACTTCCACCGTAGAATCAGTATCATCGAAACAGGGAATACTGTGCATTAACAGGTAAAAGAATTAAAATGTACATGGACTCACTTTCCATTTAGATTAACTTTCCGTCAGAAATTCTGATAGTCCATTGTGAGCAATCAACGCAAAAATTTAGTCTTACGAAACGCCATTCGCAGAGCAAATGACTTACCAGTAACGTCTCAGACTGTGCAACTGGGACTATGGATATCATAAGCTATCTCAAAATTGAAATATGTCGTTAGTGAATGTATACAAACATGAAACCCAGGTCTAATCAATATACACAGACTTTTTTAATATGCAATATTTTTACATGATCATTCGTTGTACATTACATCTCAAATCGCTATTCATTTCATTAACAAAATATTTACATTTTTCAGACTTGTATTCATAATTATTGGTAGTAGCATTTGAAATGACTAACTCAAACAGTACAGATCTTCCAGAAACAACTTGTGGAATCGATAACAGATCTTTGACAGGAATATATTATCATTTGAATGCTTTGTTTGTTTTGTCAACCAGTTAGTACTTTTGAACTAAAGTGCTGTCGAATATTGTTTTTATTAGGATCTAAAACTCAATGAAAACCATATTTGTTACCACTCTATCTGATTCTTTACAATTTCAAATAAATTAAATCATAAAGTATGACCGTGACGATTCTTATCTAAACAACATCAGAAACATACATAAATTACAATATTTTTAGTAGTTGGACATTTTTTTCTCCAACAAGATATGATACTCGAGATTTGAAGGCTTGATCTACCAAAAGACACTGGAATAAGTAACACCGAAAAGTGTATCTAAAATGCATAAAAGATAACTCATTACCTGTACCTCTATCATTACTACTACTACTACTACTAATACTAATACTAATAATAATAGTAAAGTTTTAAAATCATATCTGTAAAAATTTACTATTTATTCAAACAAACTAATAGTATAGGGAAATAGCAAATATGTAGTGTTAATCAGTCGTATGAGTTCGTTCATTATCGGATACAAAAACTGTCTGCGCACCACTTTTTACCTAAAAACACTGTTCCTATTCTTTGGATTTATCATTCACACACTTCTTACAATTTTTTCGATTTGTGCGGCGCATATGTATCTGGTACTTCCTTGTACCAATATTTATGTGTTTAAATAAATAAATAAATAAATACAATTCTTTCTGTAAGCTTTCATCCATACATAAAGTGAATGCACCAATAAATGACACTGATAAACAAACGCATTTAACATGTGTTGAATATCAGCAACATTACACGTTTAACACCAGTCAATGAACAAATTGAAGAGAAAACAATGAACACCACTATCCATATTCCTGAAAGTTGAGGGAATATATTCAAACAACTACATTTTCTGGGCGATAATAACAATTATGAATTTACAAACAAGTGAAAATAATAGCTGTTGAAAGTAACAACAGATAATACATCTGTCTAGGATAAATTGTGGAAAAATCACAGATTATCCTGTAATTGTCATAAAACGAAGATGAGGTTTTGCTTTCATTCTGATTCTACAGAAAAGCATTATGATACAATGTAGAGCTGACCAAGCAGTAAACCATCTAATAGTTATAGACACTGCTAAAACACTTTTAATAACGGATCTCTTCTAGTGGGGTAAACGAGAACACAAGTGGGGACAATCAAATGCATTTGAACACAAAATTACAGAATTTCTTAGTAAAATCTGGGAATTATGCAGTACATACCTAATCAGCGAAATGTCAGCCAATCGTCTCAGACTTCACTGTTCCTTCATTTCCATATCAATTGCTTTCTGTCCCCGTTCTTTCCTTCTTGATCTTCTCGACCTTCTGGTGCCAGACATTGTATTCCTGACTAGCGTTAGATATTACTTATGACGGTATAAGTAGCATACACCACACTAGTAGTGAAAAAACTATTTTTTGTGGTCACTTTTGTACTGTCATCATAAAGTAATGTAGCGAGATAATATAAACTATGATTAGCTGAACAGAAGAGATGGACATATACTTTAAAGATCACATATAATTGACTAATTTTGTATCATAAATTACTTAAGAAAAACTTCAAAGCTCATATTAATTTCTGACATTGTTTAGCAAATGAAACAAGAGCCTTATCGGAAAGCTAATCACGCTCTGTAGATCTAAAAATGTATCAGTTGATCATTGGCATTTATGTCTGTTCAAAATGCTATGGGATTTTGCCTTTTAAAATTTTGCAAATCAGAAATTGTGGGAATTTAGTGATTTTTATAGTTATAAATCTTCCAGGAATTATTTTTTTTAAAGAAAAGTAACTAGAAAAGTCTGTCCAAAAGCTTTTTTGGCACTCACAACCACATGATAAGTATCGATTTGTATGAGAGATTTGTTATGTTTCAACATGTTATCATACGACATTAAAATGTTATATACCTGAGTGCTCTCTCGAGCAGTTTTAAAGCAACAGAAAATATTTTAATGTTTATCTCTCAAGAAACTTTGGTGCTATTTTTGTTGAGCATATATTTTTTCGCCATTTCGCTCGCAAACGTGCGTCAGACTGTTGACCTTTCCATACAACAGATAGAAAAATTCACATAAGTAGGTTTAGTTTAGGACATTCACCCATAGGTTAAACATTTGGTAAACAAAACAATTACAATAAGTATTGTCATTAAGTAATCCCAGTTTCTGTTATTAATACTGAAAATCAGTCAGTACGGTAATTTTAGTTGCGTTCGAAAAATGATTCAGTGAACAACAAACGATATCGCAGAAGCAAACTGAAATTCTACGGTTACAAGGAATTATTTGAATGAGTGGTATGCACCGTCAGTAAAATAGTATAATCCTCGACCTAAGGAGACGTTTTCAGTTTTGGGTTGTGGAGATTGTTGGGTTTCATTGAAATCATGAGCCGATCAACGTTAGACCACCATTGAAAACCTGGAAGCATTAGACGGCTGTTTGGTTCTAGTGTGAGGCTGCTCAACAAACTCATCCACGATTTATTTATTTAAACAAGATATCCACTATCAATATTGAGTCACGGTTTTTGTCATATATTTAAGTTATTTCTGCTTCGAAAATACTCTCTAAGTAAACTTATTATTGTAAAAATTGAAAATTTTACTCCCTAACTTGTTCTTTTCCCTCATAATTTTATTGATCAGGTTTGATAAAACGATTTCATCTCCTAAGATGTCATTATGTAAATGCTCAGTCGTCAGGGATCATGATTCAATGTAGTCACTATAATCTTCTGTTATAATTTGTATACAACTTGTATTGTTCAAGGAAATATGTATCAGTAGGGCAATTTTGAATTTTATTTTCATTGCAGCCAGTTTAATTTTCAACATACTCTTTAAATACATAATACACGGTGGGATGCGATTGTTTTTAGTGTACATTAATATAAAATCGGCTGTTGCTTTGGTTGCAAGTTATGTTCCCACCGAAACCGCTGGACCTTTCCATTTTCCTGACTACCGTACAAGTTATGCTAGAATGTGATATATCTTTTAGTTCCCTTGGTGAGCACTTAAATGTATTGAAATTATCAAGTTTAATTGTATGAAGTTCAATTTCATTTACCTATGATCAATTGGTATTCAGTATTTGCTACTAATAATTTATGATGGAGTATTAGTGTATAAAGCAAAAAAAAATGATTCCCATGAAACTGGGGTACTGTCTGCTCAATGTTATTCAGGGAGGAAAACTGATCAATATTTGAAAATTAGTGATGGGCAACATGAAACAATTAATGTATTTGTTATGTTTCTTAAGACAATCAAAAATGTTTTTTTTTCTTTTTACCATGAAGTTCAGTTATCTAATTTTTGTCCAGTCAACTCGAGAAATCGCTTTTTTATCTATCAAACATGATATCACCTGTCAATATAATTTAGATCTATTCATAGATTATTAAAGGTAACCTGAAATCTGTGAGATAAAATCTGGTGATAACACATAGACAACAGCTTGATGGTTGCTTGATTGAGGTGGAATAATTTGATTACAATTACCTCTAATATATCAATAATTATTCAGTTATTTAAAATGATAAATTTTAAATCGTTGATAATGTCAACAAACATGTTAAAAACGGAAAGTGAGTGGTTATCAAGGTCTATCACTATGTCTACAAAAAACATGTTAGGCCTCAAAAAAAATCTTGGAATTAAGGTTGCTGAAATTTGAATGAACTACGTAACATGGGTAGTGTTTCTACAACAATAAACTGAATACCCTCCTTCAATTAATTTTTAATGTTTTTGAAAACATTTGGACGACAACGTATGATTCCTTAGTGGAATAGCAATTGCTCTGTAGATGGGTTTCGAACTTTATTTTACACAGCCATTTACATTTACATTTACTCATCCAATCTTTCAGTAGAATCCAAGTATCAAATCAAAAGTTAACTGGCTAGTGGTGACAAAATGTTTTTAAATGGTATTTTCTTATTAAGTCATAGGAAAATGGATACCATCATTACATTTTAATTACTTGTACCGTATAAGGTTTCCCTTTCATCTGCACAAAGTTTTTTCACTGGCAACAGAAGGTGAGTCGGTCGTTACTGAGAATTTTTGTTTCATCTGATTTCGTATTTGTATGCCGTATCTTTAGAATATTTCTGTTATTTTTCTCATTCGAGTATGAAGATATTAGGTGGGATTGTTTCTAATTATAAAGTGAAGTAACGAATGTTGAAAAAGTATCATGAAATATTCTCACGCATTACTGTTTTTTTCATACCTTCATAGATATGTTGGATAGTAGTCGGTTTTAACGTTTGTTTTGCATGCTTTTCATTATTTAATTTACTCAGTTTGAAAAATATTTTGCGAGTGTAAATGGTCTTAATCTATCCAAGAAAATACGGTAAATGAAACTAAATACATTCTTCTGGTATGATAGTATAAAGATTCTTCTTACATTCTACTTTGAGTTAAAATTTAGCCCGACTGATCAGACTGGAACACAGTGAGTCCACACTAAAAAGCGATTTTATCTATATAGAAAGTCATGATATCTTCTACTAAACCTAACATGGGTACTTCATGGGGTATAAGGTCAATAGGAAGACTCAGCATTATTTTTTATGATAATGAAGTTTTGTTAGGACCTGTTGTCTGAGACATGTATACAGGCCGTGACCAGTGGAGTTGAAGCATTTCGGGTATGAGGCATTTACCCACCGAAGACAATGGAAGATGTTTGCACACTCTGTTTAGATATCAAAGTGATTATTATGGTCAATGTATAATAATAATCATCCTTAGTATACTTAATTCATTGCGCTTTATCGTGGATTGGTTGAAGAGAAACATTAACACCATTGGATTCCGGTTTAATGGCCTAGAAGTTAAGCGTTCACACGGGATATGGAAGTTTCTAGGATCGACTGCCGTATGCGGGATCGTGGATGCGCACTGTTGAGTTGTCCCATACCAGGATGGAATGGCTGTCCAGTTCTTCTTGGTTTTCGATGATCGTCTAACATTGATAGGTTCACGATTTTAGTGAAACTGGTTTGTGAGTCATTTGGCTTCGAGTTATCACTTTTTAGCTCTTCTGACGGGTAAAAGTTTATTAAAACCTAGGTAGTGAAGAGTTTCATAACTTTTTCAATACAAAACTATCATTCTTAACTAGAAGAATGGTATTTTAGTGGAAGCATGCGTATACATCAATCACGTTTTCACCAAATTGGTTAATAACGTATCACGCACTGTCTCTGACTAAAGTACTGGGTATTTTCACCTTTCTTCTTGCATCCAATGGTTTCTCTGTCAGCATATCACATTGCTCATTGGTGAAACATCCGCTTGAAGTTTAGCATATTTCAAAAACATGGTATGGGGATATTAAATGCTTACAAATACGTGCTTAAACTAAGGTTTCTTCAGATGAACAAGATAATACAAAAGAAATGTTTGAAACACTATTGAATAAGTCTAATTACTTTCGGATAACAAGCTATTTTTGGGGCAAAATATCTTCACTACATTGTTTAGGTCTGATCTAACAGCTGGGATTGTAGACGGAAGTAATTAGATAACGTCTTTATTACGTTCTAGTTATTATTGTGAACTGATAACTGTTAAGACAAATCAATGTGCTTATACAAGAATAAAGGAACTTCGGATTAATTGACAACTTTCAGAATGTTATTGTCTTTAAAAAGTATAAACTCCGACATTTCAGAGCTCACTTTTATATTCACTAAAGCAAGACAGAATGAAATAGTACTCCGCATTAGAAACATTATCAGTAATTTATTGTAAGGCGTTTGAGATTGTTTTCAACGTATTCGTTACTACAAAGCAGTTGATAAGTTACAGAACAAAACAGCCTTTTTTATCAACAAATCCGATTTCAGTATCTATTTCGAATGTTTTAAGGAATATTGTTTCTTTAAAATTACTCTCCTTATGTACTAAGAGTATTTTGATCACTCTGACTCAGTTTCTGAAATACTGAAAAGATGGATTTTCATTACTACGCATGAGATGAATTTTAATTTCACGGTTGAAGTAATCTTCAAATTTATTTAAGTTATTCTTAAGAGCTAAAATGATGAAAAAATTCAATTAATATATCCGTCAAGTTGAGCTTCCAAAACATCTTTGACGCGGTATTAAAATTTCTTTGAATTAATAAATCATTTAGATATGTTAGCTATACTGTTCTGTTCAGTTTGAAGAATGTTTCCATGGTAAACTCATATCCCATCTAGAAAAATTTCAAACTAGATACACGGTTTATGTAGGACTGTCAGTTCACATTATTGAGTCAAAAACCATGGTGAAACAAATACTTAGTTCTCTCAAGTCTTAAGGGGCTCTCCATTTAGTGTGTCTGTGTTCTGATATATTGCTTAACGCATTAAAATGTCTTTTATAATTATTGTTGAATATCAGACTGATTAGAAATAAGTTGGATCAATAAACAGTTAGTGCTTACAAACTTGATACTACGTTGCTAAATTTTAGTGAGGGTAAACTAGTTGCGAAGTGATCTTTTAAGATTGATGGTAGTTGGAACTATAAGTTACTGGTAATGAAACCTAATGGGCTGAAAATATTAAAAAAGATTGACCTTTCCGATAATCGCGCCTTCGAAATAGACACTCAGCTAAACACTGTTTATCAGTAGAAGTTTCATCACACTCTATTAATATCAGAAACGTTGGATTCATCAGACTGAATGTCGTTAGCGTAGCATGTTTTAAAAAAACTAGCAAAATATTCATTATTAACAAACTTGAAGGTAATCAAATAGTTCGGGTTTCTGTGGAACTTAAACTGTTCAAAAAGTTCACGAAGTATTTTCCATGGAATATAAACCTGCTATTAACTATATTGACTTATATGTAGGACTATACAGTTTACACAGTCGTGAAACAGAAAGAAATATTTGTTTTAAGAGTGATTTACCAATCTTCCGATTCAAACTATTGATAGAAAAAGCAGTAAAGCTATTTTCAGAATTATGATAAGCAGTGTCCAATAAAATGCATTCATGTATTATATAGCTAATGATTAAGAGTTTCTTTGTGTCTAGTGCATACTGAGCAGTTACATACAACGTTTACAGAAGTATAACCATTTTTCGTTTTACAATTATTTAAAAATCTTCAGTCGTATCATTAGGAATTCACAAATAGCTTAACCATTTAAAAGAATAAATTATTTTATGGTTGACGTTTCAGTCAGTTTTCCATTTTCAAAGAGTTGGATTTTCATTCAGACAAAAGAATTATTTTTTATGGCTGAGATGATTCAATTATTTTATTTCTCAGTCAGATTTCTCTATTAATCTCCTGTTTCAATAATTATTGTAGTTACTGAATTAGTTAGTAACCATAGTAAATCAGTAGTCTAGTGGATTAGGCACGGCTGTTTGAGGCAGTAGCAGTCCATTCAAGTGTAAGTGTGGACGTAGGGGATTCAATTACATAAGGTTGATAAATCTTAAACAAGACTAAAACTACATTATGGATTTTATCAATACCCAGCATCCATTAATGTTGCAAACTGTTTAGAATATATACATTTGATCATAGTAAAATATCAAAAGCATGAGTATTTGAGTAAAGATAGGTATAGTAAGTCTACATTGAATAACATGTTTATGTCAGAACGATATGTTTGCATTTCTGGTTAAGTTAGTTAACTAATCTTGACGTTGGATTACTGTTTTTGAAAACGTCCCTAGGGATCACATGAATGATTAATGTATATGGTCATAATGTCACGTGAATAGAGGTTTTGAATGTTCACGGAGATTTTCAGATGAATTTCAACGGATATGAAGCATGACAAAACTTTTCCTACCCATTTTTCAGCTATATAACATAATAAAATGATTTCTATAACTCGATTAAGTTTCTCTTCATTGGGTGACGCTTCGGAAAGTTGCCACATTTATGTATTCAGCTTTAACTTTAATATGCAGCATAATTAAGTAGACTAATCAGTTCGAAATACATAAACATCACAAATTCATATTTTTCACAACCACATTTTCACTTCATCGTCAGTCCGACTGCCATCCAAGAATCCAAAATCTTACCTATTAGATAAACTATTTCAATTTTCACCATTTACAAAATGTATGGAAATTTACAATAACCAAACTACGTTGCTACATATGACTATATATGCTGCGGTTAGAGACTACGTGAAGTGGCCATAGCCTCTGGGTTCAAACTTTGCTTTAAATGAAAAATAAACTACAAAACGTATACGAATCTCGATAGGTAAAATTTTGAAATTATTTTGAAGAATTTGAATCGTAATCGCTCAAGTCCTTTATATTTTGCTGTAGTTTTCTAGAAAACAAAATAGCCTCTCCACATGAATTTTCACCAACAATACTTTCGTTGGAAGTTTTTAAAATCGAGAAATGTCGTTGGTTCTCCAAAAACTAGCAACACTGTCAGCATGTCAGAGATAACTATGTTGACTTCGAAAACTGATGATTAAAATGACTACTTTTTGACTGATTATCTATTTTCTTTCACTTTTTTATCAGTCGACTGGATGGATTGTTTATATATGAAGAATCTAGAAAAAATGCTTTGAGTCGTTTAATTCCAGCATGGTGTAGAAGAATGTCTGTTTTTTTAATTGAGAACATACAATGTCCAAATTTTTGCATTTATTTACTTAAAATATTTTATTATGTTTGACGAATACTACCAGATTGGATAGAACATATATGAAACAAGGAATCCGTCAGATCACTGAATATGGGTTTCTCGTAACTACTATTTCTGTTGTTAGATAATGCTTGGATAGTTATTAATCCATACTATATTTATACCAGTACATTCGGAGGGCTTTTCAAAAAATAATGTTACAGTTCATAAATAAACCTTCTTTGAGTACTAAACAATGCCTAAAAAGTATAATGACTGATATATTCAATATCATTCACTAATCTATGTTTAACACAATGAGAGCGCCTATATATAAATAAACTTCATTACTTTAAACAAACTATGAGACTATCATAATGACTTGTTGGTCAAGAGTCAAGTTTGTTTACTTTTGTTGAGTAACTTATTATATGAGGACAAATATTATCATCCAATGATTTTCACTTCACTGTTGGTCCAATCAAATCTTAGCCAACTAGAATTTGAGATTTGAGATCGACATATAAACTCGATACACTGTGAAATTTCTTCCAAAATACTTACAAGAACAAAATATGGTTTAGTATCCGCCTTTAACGTTCATTATTAAATTAATCTATGACAAATCTACCTCATTCCCGAGGAACTTATTCATTTGAATCACAACAATGCGAGATAACAAAGAAAGAACAAAAATATGATGATGGAAATATATGCTTTGGTCCATTACATCGTTACGTTCACTTAAATGATGCAGCGAATTCACAAATATTTACATTTCTCTTGCTACCACATCTTTTATGTGGTTTAGTTAATTATGTCGAGACGCAAGTTTTCCAATATGCTGAACACGAATGGTTTGTAAGATTCGAAAGGACCGATACGCATCTAGGTTTTTACTTGGAGTTGATTACGCAGAAATCCGAAAATTGTGAAACTACTTTGATAACATCATCACAGATACCAATCAATAAATCAGACCATAATGTAGCTAAACGTCCAACACAATGGAAAACTATTACGTTAGATTTTGAATTCACTATAAAAAATCGAAATTTTTTCAGTCAGAATGAGTGTTTTTCCAAATCGAACTGTACATTTACACAAGAAAGCTGCAGACATGGACGTAAAAATGCCATAGATTTGTCTACATTATCGTCAAAACGTTTTTTATTTGATGACGGCAAGTGTATTATAGAATTAGGGTTACGTAACCCTCATGTATGTATAAAACTACAAGCAAACCAAGTTGAAGATCCTACAAACCATATGTTACTTAAAAAGGGTAGAAAAAGAACTCATAATAATGGTTCTGTTGTATTAAGACGAATGGATAATGAAACAATCACATTTCCAGATACCATTCATTTTGAAACTGATCATTTTTCATATGCTGGTGATACATGGGCTCTTACCATTGACATTGAACCATATCGTGACGTGTTGAAAAATTTAAATTTTGACAGTGATAATAACCACGATGTATGTGCAGATGTAGAAATATGCTTAACAAAAACTTCACAGCATAAAACAGATAATTACACATACTATGATGTTGAGAAACCACTCGGAACACAGTGGACACGACTACTGTGTAATGCGTATTTACCAGGTGAATGTCATACAGGGCTGATGAAGTTTTTAATAGGATCACAGGGGTGGCCATTGAAAGCACATTGTTGCACGTTTGACGAACAAACAAATGAAGTAAAACAACAACAACTAAAACAAGGAGAAAAAAGCCGAATCAATATTTTGAAATTTAGTTCGTGTGAATACTTGGAAAAGGGTGAAGCACGTACTCATCAATCAGCAGTTGCTTTTCTTTTAAGCACAGTTTCATCAAAATTCTGTATCACATTAGAAATGATATTTTATGAACGATTAACGGTGGTTAATTTTCCTATCAATAATCTTGACAATTTTAATCATGTTGACAGTTGTCTGATAATGGATCCATTCTCACTTCCATGGAGGCTGTTTCTGAATAGATCATCACGTTTAGCGAGAGTAGGACTAATTCCGGAGCAGAAAACAGATTTGCAACATGAACCAGAATATATGAAAATTAGTGAAAAATCGTCAAAAATACAAGACAAACACTCTCACTCAGAACGGAGCACTATACCAATAGGTTATCTGTATCTCTTTGGTTGTAAACTTCGTATTCGAGGTTATCAATCAAACAAAAATAATTCTTGTGTTATTGAACCAGTTGGAAAGGAAATTTTACAAATCGCATGCAAAAAGTCGGATTTCTATAACGAATCGCTGTCACCTAACCGATTTCAACATTCTGGAATAAACGTTCCCCAAAATAATTTGAATATTCTTCTAATTAGAAATTTGCCGAAATATTTACTAAAAAATAATGATGCTGAACTATTGCAAAGTTTGTGTAATACTAGTGTTATGGACATAGGTAATAAAATATCTAAACGTTTGTTGAGGAAAGCTAATCAAATTAGTAGCGTGCAGGTGGCTATGGAAATAACATGTCAAGAAGTAAGTGATCCAGTCAATTTTTGTCGGATAAAAGATCGCTGTTCATTCAGAAAAATGTTTTTTTTATTTTTTTACTTTTTATCGGTTTGACCCACTTGAGTGGATAAAAATGCACTGAGTATTCTAATGCATACATACTATGATAAAGTCAAATAAATATGTGCTACGCAACCGCAACAGTAGACATATGATGAATAAAGTTCATCACTTTTCACGTGAACGTAAGGTCAATCATATGAATATGGACTTCCAAGTATAAGAGCTTCTTATATGAGTCACAGCAACATGGGATGTGAATTCGATGGGGAGATTCAGCATTATGTTTTATGATAATGAAATTTTGTTAGGACCTGTTATCTGAGACATATATACTGGCTCAGATGGAACAACAAATCTTGTTGAGCTTCGTTGGCTCCATTTCGATAACTTCATACTTATGACACTACAACCTTTATTCCATTATATGAAATTCCACATGTCTCAAAATCTTATCGTTAAACATGTTTCCTCTTTTATATCTGTGGTCATTTACTATCAAAAACGTAAGACGCATTAATTATAACGCATTCTAGTTGAGTTGCAATATGGCATAGAAAATATATATCAGAATGTTGCTTGTTCCCTAAATGTCTATGCATTTTGTACCAGTTTGGACTCTATACAAATACTTTACCTCAAAACAAACAGATGATGACTTGTTTTATATGCAATCACAATCTTACTAGAATTAACTAATCGTAATTCGGTTTGTTATCTTTGTATTTCTCATCACTTTTAACTGCATTCAATGACCAACTAAACCGTTCTGAAAAAAAATGGTAATAGTTTTCAGATGAATCCTTTGTTAACCCAAATTCTTGTGAAGTCGAGCTTCTTGGAAAATATCCATATATAACCTTCTACCTTTATCAATAACACATTTTGTCATCACTGAAGACTTAATCGGTATGCGATCTACTGTTTTTAATCCAAAACGTTGACTATTTCGACTGTAACTTTTACATCCACACCCTAACATAATATGTACTGCAACATAATGTTTATGGCTTTATAATTGTAGATATTGAAGAAAGGGCTGTCGAGACCAATTGTTTCTTTGAATATTCTTTATTTTTTGAGTGTCTAGATAAAGATCCTACCTTGAATCAGAATAATGAAATTTGTGATTTGCATTTCCTCGACATTCGTCCTTATGAAATTTCACTTTCAATACGCTCACCATGTGTTATAGTTATCTTTCCAGAAACACAACCGACTTTGCCCATGTTTGGTTACATTGCAACAACCTATCTTTATTTTATCAAGTAATCTCTAGTCCATAATCAATAGATTAGCTCATAATTTTTTCAAACCCAAAGAATCTTTGATTCTTCACATCAATAGACATCTGAAGCGTAAATATCTGTGTTTTAAGAGGAAATATAAGATTAATTTTAACCCGGATTACAACGTCCACCTCAGAGGAAAACCAAAATACTGGATTGAAATCCAGTAGTTGTATCAAAACTGCTAGAAGTTAATAATGGAATTCTAGGAAATCACGTTTTTTGACGAAAACTAAGATTAATCAACCAAAGATGTAGTGTAAACATTATATATGGTTTAAATAAGGTGAAGTGAAATATAATTCAGAAGCGAGTAGCACCACTTGACCTAGCTGATTTTGGTGAGAGTTCATCTAAGCTTAGCCAATCATGATTTTGTGAACAGTCATTTAAATGATTTAAGAGATATCCATGTAATTCATGAATTTAAGGTGAATTTTTGATATTATCAGAAGAGGTTATGTGGATATTTTAGTAATTTTATGGTTTAATTCATGAGTCAATTGAAGCTAGACCACTATAGAAAACCTGGAAGCACTGGACTATCGTTTCATCCTATTGTGGGACTCCTCAGCAGTGCGCATTCGAGATCCCGCCTAGCGAGTTTCGAACCCAGGACCTACCATGAGGTATTTCCTGGAGTTCTAGTGAGAAGCAGTAACCAGTGGAGTTCAACCAGGTCTGTTGGGAGATATCAACTCACTGAAGACAATTGGTGAACGGTTGCTCAACTTCGTGGATCAGTTGAAGTTGGACATTAACACCATCGGATACCGGCTCAATGGTCTATCGGTTAAGTGCTCTGGCGTGAGACTGGTAGGTCCTGGGTTCGAATCTCGCGAGTGCGGGATCTTGGATGAGCACTGCTGAGGAATCCCATAATAGGACGAAACGGCTTTCCATTGCTTCCAGGCTTTCCATGGTGGTCTAGCTTCAATTGACTCATTGATCTCAACTCTATGAAAAAATAATTATTATTTATCTACAGCACCAATTGTTTTTACATATTCATCGAGATTTCATTAAACTTAAACGTTATAGTTCGCTACTTTAGTTTCCTTTATAATATTCGTTATTTTGGTGATTAGCAGAGATTAAACTATAAACTTAGAAATCATCCATGCGTATCAAGCTAAGCGGTTATAATATAATCACATATTCAACCGATCAGTTCTCGATGAGGAAAGTAGGCGTATTTCTAAAGAGGGTTAAAAAATCAGTTCCTGGCTAAAATACTTAATCATGAATAAAACTATAAATTTTCGTAAGAATGTTCAAACAAAACTTGAAAACGAACGATTATATTATCTTTGTTCCATTTCAGTCCTTGAAAATGTCAACGTCATACATTTCTTGCGATAAAAAGAATAACATAATTTATTAATTTTGAGCAAATGTATTGATTTTCTTTCTGAAATATAAATGACTTTTATCTTTAAGGACTCTAATTTACACGTCAGTATACTCTAGACGACAATGTTCAAAATATTTTGTCATCGAAATTCACGTGATTTAAATAGACAAAACATATATGTAAAGAAAATATACTGAATCAATTTGTTTTTCACAAATCCCAATTCCATTCATCATTACTAATAAGAGTTCTAAGTTAATTCCACTTAATACCCTATTTAAGTTTCAACTTTTAGTGGAAAGTTGAAAGACAAAAATCAGTTGTAAAAAGTGAACAAAAGTCAGTAAATGCACAACCAGATCTTAAAACTTTAAAGCTATGGAGAAGAGAACGAAAATCGTAACAAAAATATGAAAAATTTCTTTTTTTCTAATAAAGTGTTTTTTCAGTGAATTTATTTACCGCATTTGTTTTGATATTTATTTTGTATTTGTTATATCTTGTGGCCGAGTGGAAGCCCCGTTAATAAATGACGTGATAAGACCGCCAATCAGAGAGCAGCAAATTATCGATTGAAACAGTGACACACGAAAACCGTACGAGCATTCTAGAGCACGTATCGGTCCTGCTTTCTGCCTAGCCCAGCCAGTTAAGTCCAGAACACCAATAACAGCCTCTGCGGTGTGAATCATTGTATTTCAAACATACTGAGTTTATATATCAAACAGACTGACCACATCGTACCAATAAAATAGGAAATAACATTTGTACAAGATTTAGCCAAATGTGGCTGTGAATGTGGGAGGCAGCAATTAATAGACTAGAGATAACTCAAGAATGGTAAATCGTATAGTAATAGTCTATAGGTCAAAATGAAGCTTATGATAAGGGGAATATGGATATGAATATTTAGTTATTTTGCAATTATACGATAAAAATATGTGCATAATATTGATTCATAAATGGATCCCAAAGTTACCATTCACTATTGTTATCGGGATATAACAGTATTTTCCAACACAGAATTGTAATTAATAAAATAGTTTTGCCTGGAATGGAATTTCATATATGGTCAAACAGAATAGCTATTTTATCATACTACATATTGCTACGTTCTTGTGTCGATGTTTCCTAAAATTAAAAAGACCCATGTTTTCTGTTACCTGAGGAACAATAAGCACTATAAACTGAACTATATAAATCTATATGAAGAATTTACCAGAGTCGTGTAGAAATATATACTCAGGATATATTTCAAAACAGAAGAGTTGTCAGCCAACAAGTTTTGTTACAAATCAACCATTATGTTAAATATAAATATTTAACACAATAAATATGGTTGAAAGATACCTTGAATGATCAGTATCAAGTTTTTAAAAACTAAGATTTATTTAAAATACTTAAGGTTAAACACGATGGATCATTATTTTCATTTTCACGATTCATTAAAAAAATTTAATTGATCTTCGAACAATAAGTATAAAGTCGGACGTACTGATGTTACGCCAAATACCATGAACACGCAGTTTATCGATTACGGTTTTCATGATTTGACTTTTATCATGTATTTGTATACTACCGAAGATTTTAAAATGTGCATATAAGTTTACAGGACCTGATCAGTGGTAAACATTTTCTAACACACTGTAGATGACGTAACTGATGAATTTATAAGTATGTTAACCTACAGAGACATTCCAGTTAGCTCTATGAATAAGATAATTCTTGTGTTCTCTCTATTTTTTAAAAATGACCTTTTAAATGCATCTAACGAACATATTTTGTACATGCCGCAAAAGTGTATTTATTACCGTAAATTCTCTAGGGAAGCAGAAAAGTAAAGATCATTACATACAATGCAACTAAAGTTTACCGATAACGGTTTTAACTCAAATGAATTCCAGAAAAGCATTTCTCTTTTGTTCTTTGTTTTTTCCACAGTTAACTGAGTCAAATATGGGAATTTTAAATCCTAAAACAGGTACTATTACAATTGAAATTCAGTGGTTGTTCAGACATCAAATATACATCGATACACTTTATCAAACAGATGAAATTGGTGCCCGCCAATATCATCAAATGAGGTAATTAAAGTTATGGTATTATATCATACTTTAATATTTGTATGTTTAAACTTATCTTAGTGACTGTTCATTATGCTGTTGTTTACAGTTAAGGACAAACGCATAACAATTTTAAACTAAAGTCCTTCAAGATATTTTAATTTATAAGATGTAAAATGACCAGTGGCTTGTTTAAAAATCTGTGCTACTATTTTCTAATAGTTTAACTATCAACAAGTTAACTAGTTTCTCTTTGTTTTAATGATGATGTCAAATAACCGTATAATTTGTTCCTGTGTTTACACACAACAGTTGCAACCTACCAGTTTATAAAACGCAATAAAGTTTAATGAGGCAATGAATTATCTAGGATTATTCATTAAAAAGAGTAAAGTTAGTGTCGATCGCGGAAATACGGTTTTCCAACGGCAGATCACTCTTAGGAAAAGTGAGTTATTTTTTATTTCTCCTGAGCTTAGCATATAATGTAATCGTAGTTGAATTGTAAATCAAGAATCCTGGTTAAATGATCTGTTTGATAATAATTTGTTACTAACGAATCTCAAGATTTGTCGTCAGGATCATTCCACTTAAAGGAAAGTGTGAAGTGGTTATGTAGTTATGTTTGTAAATATAAATGGTGACAATCTAATTATGTAAGTATTAGTTTTTTGAGCGATTTTATAGACTGTCTAACTCTGAAATGCATTCAGAAACACTCGAACAAACATAGTTACCTTTATATTGAGATGATTGCGGGTCACACAACCTCATTACCCAGATAAATTCATTGAATTTGCCTCAACTTTCCTCATTGGTTCAACTTTAATCGTATTTGTCGATTTTAATCCACGAGATTGCAGTTTTCTCTCATCACCTGGTCCCCAAAATCTATTCAATCTCCCTATTCATTTTGATGCTGTCTTAAGTCCAACTTTCCTTAATGACTTCAGAATATGCAAGACGAGTTCATCTTAGTTCCGATCATTATATGAATCGTGTTTTGGTAAACTTATATTGAAACCCTAAAATTTATGCACCTATCATCAAATGAGAAAAGTTAAACATAGAAGCTACACTTAGGAAAACATCTAAGGTCATAAAACATGTCTAGAATGACAATCTCTGATTTATTTACAAATGCTTCGTTGCAAAACATTATTGATGTTATCACTTGTTATCCTAAAGTTCGCATTAATATTTGTACTCATAATGAAACAATTTTAATGAGATTCAATCGAGTAATCCCTCGAAACTAAGAAAAATTGAAGATGTAATACGAAAGGCTAAAAAGAAGGAAATTCTACTGGAATTTGACGGATAGATTTTGTGATACATCAAGAAATAAAGCCCCTGAATTTAATGTTTGCTCGAAAACTTTTTTCATGTAACAACTCTTTAGGTCTATAGGATCAGTTCAAAGGGCCTGTAGACAACAAACGGATTGCTGATGACACTCAGATGTTTGTGTTCTAAATAAGTTTATTATGCGTCGAAGATTTCATTTTTCTTGTCTTATTTGACCGATTTGATAGAAACGTTGTTTCCCAAGGTTTACTAAAAATGTGTTAAAAGTTGGAAGTTTACTTAAAAACCACTTAAAAATACTTTGGATGCCGTAGTTGTCCTGAATGTTCGAAGAATACTGTTTTATGAATATTCTTTCTGCCCTTCTGTTCTTTCTTCTTGGATGATCTGTCATTTTCCAAAAGTCTGCTTTAATTATGTAGAAATCTCACCGCATGTATGCCAATTTTTCCCTAAGATTGGTTTGAAATAAATCAGTTCATAGCACAAATTCTTACTTGGTTAATTGGAAGATGTGTTACGATGCTAACTATCCATTAGAAGGAAAGGCAGTTTAGAATGAGACTTTTGAAGTGGATTACCAATAGACGTTTAAAGTTACAACAGTTGTCACTAGAAAATCATATTATATAAAATTCATGCTATCACTAGCTGTAATTGTTTTCGACTTTCTTAATGATGGAGACATATGATTGAGGTTCGCTCTTGATTATTTTCGAGATGCATATTATTAATACAATTAGTTTGTAAATATATAAGTCTGTTTTACATGCCTCATACACAGAATACTACCGCGATTCTTAGTAATAGCAAGATAAGTTGAAGCAACCTTTTCACAAAGAGTTTATTGATAAAATTGGTAGATTAACCTGTCAATTCCTTTAAATAGCGCTTAAGGATTTAGCTGCTATGCATAATTATTTTTCTGAGCTGAAGATATTTGGAAAGACATGTTTCTCTGAAAAAGTGTAATACTTCATTGGACTATGATACCATTATATAGTTCTATGAAATCCTAAAGTATATTCACTTGTTCTTTACATCCGGTACCTAGTCTTTCAGTAAACTAAAACACTTTGAGATGGTATTCCAAGCTTTAGTGAGAACGAGACGTCATACAATAAATCTAACTTTAAAAATTTGTTTATTTTGATAATAACTGAATCTTAATGACATTTTTAGGTATCAAGAAAGATTCAAAATGTCGAGACCAACTATGGTAAAAGTAAATCTGATATGTTCAATAATATTTTGTAAAATTAGTGATAAGGTAATCTTAGATGAACTTGACAGATTTTTTTCAAAAAGAATACAATTTAGTGCCGTTAGTAAAGTAAGGTAGCCGCCAAAAACTATACAATAAACATAATATGTTTGATTTAAAAAATATGGGATGTTGCAAAATGCTTTTTACAAGGAAAGTGGTCTGGTTAAGTAAAATATGGGCTGAGGCAATGAAATGTGAAGTTATTTTCAAAATTGATAACAACTTTTATCAGCCTACAACGAAATGAAACATTTCTGGGTATTACTCTTCAAATCATCAAACTGTTTATTAATCATTATAGTAACATATGGGAAGTGCTCACCAAAAACGAAAAACATTAACCAACAACTGATCAATAATCCTCAGTTTGGTGTTAAAAACGACTCGTATATCTATTTTGAAATCTTTGTTCCTTTAATATTCATAATAAAACTCCTTTGATTTCTTTTTCCAAAGCATTTTCCCTATGTGTTTTCAAATTCATGTATTTCTGGGTTATGTTATATAGTCGTTTCGTTCACTTGTTAAAAGTGCTCATTTTAAGTCATATTGCTGATAACGAGAGCTGTGAAGTCACTTATGAATGCTAGTTATTACTCTCAGCGAATGAAAGGTGTCACTTCAGTTTTTTTAGTCTTAAAAATACTAATCCACAGGAACATATATTGGTCCTTATCATAATCTATATACATATTATCGATATGTATTTTTGTTTACCAGAAATTGGATGATCATTAAATCAATCACTCAGTCAGTCACAACGTAGGAACTGGTACATATGTAGATCGGTTCAAGTCGCCATACGTCATTAGCAAAGAGAGATGAAGTTGTCAGGTTATTTCCTAGAATATCAGAGATAGTAACGGTGTCAGTGTTAATAAAAAAAGAAGATCGTAGATACGACTCGGAAATAAAATACAAATTAG
The DNA here is from genome assembly GCF_000237925.1 of Schistosoma mansoni. Taxonomy (NCBI): domain Eukaryota; kingdom Metazoa; phylum Platyhelminthes; class Trematoda; order Strigeidida; family Schistosomatidae; genus Schistosoma; species Schistosoma mansoni. The sequence goes on along the minus strand of NC_031502.1, from coordinate 14,545,107 downwards.
TGAAACAAAAAAGGTTATGAGGAATTTAGAATCTCAGGATTTGGGGGGAAACAAAGAATGGCTGCGCGTGAGCCAATGAAAACGATTTTGATTCATACCATTCAAAGTCTCTAACCACTGGTAACGATAATCACACACACCCCAACCAGGTGGTATACACCTGTTAACGTGGCTAAGTCCAATTATCAGTGACTACATGGACTGATACCATGTTTTGATAGTGCCGCCCTTAGCTTTCTTGCAGCCCACTCCTAAATCAAAAATCATCGCCCCTAGAGGAAGGCGGTGATTGGAGAGACGTAATACATGTCCCAACCACCGCAGTTGATGAAGATTTACTACTTCATCAATCTATTTCCTGTCTTCACCTAGTACTCTGTTACTAACACAGGCTTTACTTACCGTGTTGCCCCAAAATACACCTGCAGTGCCCCGTCGAAACTTGTAAAAGAATACCAGTAGCCTACAAATATCCTCTACTCTTAATACTCACGTTTCACATTCAAAACAGAAAGAACTGCTACTCAGTGAACTCCTCCTTCGGTTGGAGGGCGGATACCTCGCCTATGCCGTGAGTTTACTTGGAGAGAATAGGTAACTGAAGTGCTGCTCAAGGCCAGTCCCCTGTTGTTTTGCCAGCCGATCCGATCTCCTGGAATTAGGGTGGATAATAGTCCTGTCTTATTTTGGGATAGTTTCACTAACAAACGCATCTTTAATACATGTTTCTTTGATAAGTCTGAACAGTTGTCTACTGTTATCCATCACTATTGTCTTTTACATCTCTTCCGCTTTTGTTACCCACCACTACTCACAATCATTACGTAAATTTTTTATTAACCTATGTCTAAGCTGCCTCCACTCCTCATCGTGTTCAGAACCAAATGGGATAAGTTTCCAAGAATCTACCAGTTCTGTAGACGGGGCTGAAATCCATGGATTTTTCCAAACCTAATGATTTAAGTTACTGGTGGATATCACTGCTGTTCCCATAACTTTTTGGATATCATGCCAAGCTATCATGGGGTGGATTTCACTTTTACAGTTAACTAACTCCTTCTCTAGTTGTTCGTGAAATATATTCTTAACTTTCTCATGATGGAACTGGTCTCTTGCCGTGGTTCTCTACCTTCAATAAAACAAAGACAAATGTGTGCTCAAACTAGAACATGATATGTGTCTAAACATATACTCCAGAATTAACAACAGTTGCATAGAGCCTCTTCAATTATAGCTAATAGCAATGTTGTTTATATTGTCATATCGGACAGTGTTTCTCCTTACGTTTAAAATTAATTTTTGCTAGAAATAAAGTTCTCTGAGCATAGCTGCGACAGGCGGTCTGTTCGCTGAGGCGCAACACCGTAAGAACTGCCTAAGTGCCTAATATCCAAGATTAGTTTTTATCAAATGATGACTGAGAAAAAATGATTAGAGAAACTAAGGGGCACTGATACACAAAATTTACTAATGTGAACCAGTCAAAACAAAAACAATCAAAGATACAAAACGTGTGTCTGAAAATATTTTTTTAAATTAAAAACGCCTTAACGACAAATTGAATTTACTTTTTATTGCGAAGCATTACAAGATGTTACTAGGGGAACTAATAATATTTTTCAAAAAAAGGGATCAAAACTTATTTCTCAGCATAATAAATAAAGGCGTGGCACATACGTGGGAAAACGAACCTTTGTTGAAAAATGTGATTGAAGGCATTGGTTTCATACTGCGTTTTTTATACGAATAATGAAAAATATATTATGAAAATAAAAAAATACGGTGATACATAAAAATACGAAAATTCCGAAAAGAAAAACTTTTTTCGGTGAAAACGACTAAGAAATAATCCATGAACAGTTTTAAGTTAACATGAGTTCATCCGTATTTGACCTTTTCTCTGTAAGATTGTCATGGATACGATGCGCAAAGAGAAGTTGAAAGGTCTAATTCATGTTTGTAGCTTCCAAAGTTTTAGAATTACTGATCTATAAATGGTCCGAAATTTCAGACAGCATAGCATTTTTCATATATTTTCCAACTATTACGATTAGAGAATAACATGGTGGGTCTAACAAAGACAGGAAATTTCACAGACAGTATCTTAACCTCATTACTACAAACCAATGATACTCCTGAAACTATAAAGTTAGTATGAAAACATATATTATGATGTGTGATTTGCGGCTCCGTTAGCTAATAAAAATCTTTGGGACCCATACTATTCATCATTCGTATAGGGTAATACAATATATTTTAAATTCTTACTAACGTCTTAAAATTCAGCAGCTCTTATGCAGTCGACTGACTCACCGTTTTCGATTGCTTTTTGCTAGCTATCATCTACGCCCTAAATGATATTTTACTTATTTGCTTTTGTGTTCGTGCGTCCTAAACTTGAGTACTGCATACAAGCGGCTAGCTCCAGTTTAAAAATGATAGTGAGCTTTTGGAAGAGGTTCAGAGAACAGCAACTAAGCTGGTTCTCGGAATAGCGAAGCTCCCGTATGATGCTAGGCTGGTCAAGCTAAACCTGTTCCCGTTGTCATATCGAAGAACTAGAGGCAACTTGATTACAGTTTTCAAATTGCTTAGTGATAAATTTGCACCTGATATGTCCTCATTTTTCTTGTCTTCTAAAACAGAAAATTTACGAGAACACTCCAAAAAGTTCACAATCCCAGGACAAATTACTTGTCAACTGACTATCGACTTCCCCATCGAGTCATCAACGAGTGGAATTTATCATCTCAGCACGTGGTTGGGGTTCCGTCCGTCGACTATTTCAAGAGAAAGTTGGATCAACTGAGAGACCACCATTGTTAGGACTAACACAGGCGATCAAGCCTCCTTCTTTTTCCTACTGAAACTGAACCTAAGCATGATAACAGAAGTGATGGAAGAAAAAGCTCTTATAGGCTGGGGCTTACCTGTGAATTATTCCGGACAATTAACTGATTCTGTTCCAACTTTATCACTCCACATTACGTAATAGATAAATCAAACTAACATTTATGGAAGCAAATGTTCTTTCTGTTAGTGATTGTTCTACATTTGAGTTGAAGATAAATTTTATTCATAAAATTGACCTACTACCCATTATCTTAGCCAATATGTATTTAGGGCTCAGCAGATTATCAGTAAAAAACCGTATATTAAAGGTTTTATATATGGATTGTGAAGATAGTATTGGTATTGGTATTACATAAGATTATCTGTCACTACTTGACTGAAGATTAACATAGATCTATAATGTTTCGACGCCCTTCAGACCAGTTCAGAACCTACGTACACAATTAACTCATGTTCAAATCAACCAGACAATAAGTGAAGGCAAGGCTGAGTAAGACAATCCACAATAGTACTAACAACCCTTCATTATTTATAAGTGAACGGAATAACCAAAAGAGGAGTATACATACGTTAATCATAACTGGGTAGATAATCTACTTACTAAATCTCAAACACATTTGAATACATATTATTGTGAACCATTAGGACATCGTATCATCTGACTGGTTTTTCTCTGTATGTCACTACCTAAAGTGATTTCCACGTTGTCGAAATAAAATGAGCATCATTTAGTATTCGAATAAACTGGTCTGGGTTTATTTCCTTTTTTGATTAGATTAGATTCTTTTTCATCAAACTTTCGTTCCTCAGGACATGTGAGGAACCTTTTGTCACTAACCAGCGTAGTACGTCCATTTATTCTATTAACATTACCCCTGTGCAGGTTTGAAAATCATTCTCTTTAAAAAGAGCTTGATTTGGTTAGTCTTAAAATAGTGAATTAACCAATAGTAGAATAATCATTATTGTTGTATTTTATCGTTAAAAACGTTATGTATTACCAAAGTTCTAGATTCTAACAAACAAGATACAGAGAGCATTAAACTAATATAATATGGAATCTATCAACTAATTATTCAATAATTCTTGTGAAATTTATCTACATTTTTAAAAAATGCTAGTCTTTCCATTGAATCAATAGCATGATCTTACTAAATGAAGTCCAGGTGAGAGAACCTAAGCGAACATATCTTTTTACAGTAATAATTTCTGAACTGGTATTCATTATAACGGCTGAGGTTCTGTATTTTGAAAGCTAGATTTTTAGCCTCTGAACATACAGTTTAAATTCTCCTTCACCTACATTCTTTTAATTAACCGTCAATTACTAGTGTATAACACAAAATACCCTTCTAAATTAATATTTGCAAAATTAAATATAAGTGAGAACGAAGATATGTGATCAATTATGAACGAAAATGAGATTCATCAGCGTGTCGACATAATTCGGAAATCAGTTTAAAATAGCCAACAAAAGTTTCATATTCGTAACCACTGAATTCCTGAACGCAAATATAGCAGCCACCCAGTGGTATTGTTGTTTATTGATTCTTAAAGTACTGGGTAGATATTTGTCTATAACTATAGTTGACCAGCTAACTGACTGATTTCATCTCTTTTGTCTACTACTACTACTTTTAAAATTGTGTTATAACTTTTTAAGAATGTTTGAAGATATTGTTTTATTAAAAGATTCTGAGTAATGATGTAAATATAGTTTAGCAATTTTCAAGACCATTGAATTGAATGATAAACTATTAATAATATCATTTCTTTTTAAATTCGTTAACCACATAGTTACTAGGAAAAATATCATCTAATCCTGCAAGAACAATTATTTACATATCTTAATACCATCGTATTTTACCCATCTAGAGGAACCACCAATGATTTAGATGAGTTTCTAAATTTATACTTTTTGTCCCAGTAAACTTTCAATGAGTGTGTTCAACATTTGTAAGTAGTATAGCTAATTTAGACGAGAGTTCTTATATAGTATAGCTGTTGTTATGAAAAATACTTTATCAAGTTTTGTTCAAAAAAGAGATACACTTAATTGTCTTCTGTTTAATTTACACTAACCACAAATAAATCGATAAATCCAAGACGGATATGGAAAAAATAGTTTCTATCCATTATGTTTTGCTCGGTACATTATTTAACAATTTTCACTTTATTTTGGAGTTAATTTGTTGATACACGATTTAAAGGCTGAAGGATATTTCACGATACCAATCCATTAATTACAGGTTTTTTTAATTTTATTAATTTGACCAGAAATGAACTAATAAGAATCACTAAAGAAAAAGATGAGTTAGAAAGACAGCTTATGGGTTTCCGAATGGGTCTAGTTCAAATTGATTCGCGTACGCATGGTCCAAAAAGTATGCTTCCATTGGAGTCCATTCCTGGTCTAGTTGGTCATTCAAGAACAACTTCTATACCATCAGGTGAAAACTGGCAAGACTCCAGTCGTTATAGTGAAAAAAGCTGTGTTACAGCAACCGTGTTACAAAATGAACAATCCTGTGTCCAATGTGAAATATGAATATAATAGTCAACACACAAAATCACATGCGACATTTTCACCATCAAACTATTCTTCAGATAAATTTAAAATTTGCAAACCGTATGGTTCATGTTCAACATACCATATGGAGAACAATATGAGCCATAGTTTGTTAGACTATGAGTCGTTAGATGAATCGACCCCAAGGGCATCATATCCTATATATCAACCAACTTCAAAGCAACCCCTGAGTTTCAAATGTGGGTAAGTTACAAAAGCCATAGTTTAGTTTCTCTTCGTGTCTTTAATATATCTGAATAAATAAAGATATAGGAACTAGAGTAGTAGAGTTTAAAATAAGCATTTAACTGGTCAAAACTACTACTTAAATAACTAAAAAATATTATCAATTTAAGAAATAAATTAAAGTAAAGAACTTAAAATATATGGATTTTTCAAGTATTGATAAAAATCAAAAATGTTTTAAATTTTTTCCAACGTTGGTATTATATTTTATGACGTGTATTTCGTCCTTTTAAGGATTCGCTAATTGAATGTACCTTAGTTACAACGGTAATGTTCACTGTCTTGAACCTTGTACCTTCTAGTTTAAATGCCAGCGCGTTGTCTACAGAGCCACTGATCTTAGTTACCTGTTAACATATTTAAGGGGTATGCCCATAACTGAGAGAACTGGACAAAGGGCAGTGAGAAACTGAGGCTTACTAAAGACAATGATAAAATCAAAAACACAATAGAAACCTTATAAGAAGAGATGAATGATGGCTAGTAATGGAAACCAGGACGCGCGTTCCATCCTACTTGGGATTCGTCAACTGGATGTACCTGCAGTCCTAAACACCAGTGGAAAGATTCAAACAAACAACACAAAAATGGATGACAATAAGAACCTGTTAAGTAAGTAGTCTTATTCAAATATAGGTTTTACTGTCTAGTCAACGAATATTGTGTATCACTGAAATAGTGAAAATACAACAAGATTTTACATTAGAATTATTTTACCGAATGTTTTACTGATCAAACGTCACACAGAATCCAAACATGATTTTGTATTTTGTCTCACAAGTTTTTTGTACAGCGAGTGAGATTCAATGTAGCCTCACAATGGATCATGTTTGAGTGGCACAAAACACGAAAATGCTGATATAACTGCATAAAACTATGAACACTTACCGTAATTTGTTATTTATACTTGGTTGGGACGCAAGATTCCCGAACGAAGTCTGATTTTCTGTAAGACTATTCACTTAGTATCCTAACTACAATATTCTGTGTATAATAAAAGACTCGAAAATAAATCATGAAACTTACTTGGATGTGTATTTTATTGATGATATTACCAGCTAGAGCTATCGCCTATATACGGGTAATTATTTACTACCATTTTACTTCAGTATTCATCGTCTCTTGGTTAAGAGCACTGGATAAATTTTTGAGCTGAATACATTTATTAGGATGCAGTTTATGCAAGCTATTAACTCAAAGAATGAACACCATTAAAAGTGGCTGTGAATAATCAACCGTAAGTTACATCTTGTATTCATTTGTTGCTACAAGTTGTTGTTACAAAGCAACATAACGTAAAGATATTTCTTCATTATGTCGATTGACCAACTGTCATCAAAATTATATATATATATATATTCTCCAAGGAGAATGAAAGCATCATAACAATAAAGCTACTTAAAAACTGAACAACAAAAGATAAAAGTCAAAGTCTGAATCCAAGATCCGTGTCATCAAATCCGTCAGGTTTCAATATCTGTCAAGGAACTTTTTTGATTTTATTGAAAACAATTCGTCAAAAACTTTAATAAAAGGTCAGAAGTGTGTTTTTCTTGAGACAGCTAGATTACGTTTCTTTTGAAAAGAGAAATGACTGAACAGAGGATACTTCATTCAGCTGAGTATAGTACATTAACGGTCAGTTCGTATAGAGAACAAAAAGATTCCTCATTTCTTTTCTGGAAGCACCACTATAAATAGGTAAGCCCTGTAAGTCACTGAACTGGTTGATTAATTTATTATGAAACACTGGATTAGGTCAAACAAATTGGAACTGAAATGATAATTACCTCAACAAAAGCCAATAATTCGCATTTTAGTTCCGAATTAGTTCAAGTCGCAGAGACCTTGAAAGGTAATAATATTAATTATAATGTTAATAACCTTGCGTCACAAAGACACAGGAAACCTAAGAGTATCATCTTGCGCGTGATAAGAAGATTTAAACACTGAATCTGAGTCACAGTTAATAGAAAACTCATATTTCCAGAAAGCTGCTGATAAAAAATTGGTTTTGAAATTGACTTTTAATCACCGAATAAAAAAGCCATCTTTCAGAGTAGCAAATCCATGGACAATCTTATGAAGAAAATAAATCTATTATTACTATTAGTTTTTATGACTATAATTCATTCTGTAGTTTTACAACATGAAGAGGATTTACTTTTCAAATCAGTTAGTTAATGACAATTCGAATTACTCATAATTTTTTTGCAAGCTCAGTCTTCAAAACATCTTTCTGAACTAACTTGAATGTTGCTGACTAGCTAGACAGGTTTCATCACATTTTTTGGGGTCAATGCTCACTGGTTTGAAAGTGCAGTGAATTCCGCAAAATATAGACTACCGTAAATGGTCAAAGAGTAAGATTCATAATTTCTCTTTCTCAGATTCAAATTACTCATAAAAGTTAGAAGGTATTAAGATAGAAATAGCGGGAGTATGAAGAGTAGTAAATAAAGTTAGGTATAATCAATATGATAAAATTTCAATAGAAAGTTCAGTAATTGCAGCTTAGCAGTAAATCTGTTAACCCATAAATCTTGTGACTTAGTGTTTCTAAGAGGATGTTAATATGAATGTGAAATATGTTTCAATGACTTTTGTGGACATTTTGAATTATAAAGATATCTAATACCTGTTTATCAATGCACATTACCATATAAAACTAACAACTGAATATCTGTTCTAGTAAATCTGGCCGACACTTATTTCGTGATACTGTCTTCATTCAAATTAACGACTCTTAAGTTTGTTATTGATCCTTTCAGGTTATTATCACCTTTATTATGTTTGAAAATTAAATTTTTAAAAACTTAGAACAAGGACACGTCTTTGGATTTCTTTGGGATCTGATGCTCAACTATAAGTGCTGGTGAACTAATAGCCATAGTAAATACTTTATTGCTTGATAATTGATAGCGGATATAAGACTGTGGATAAGGGACTATTTACTAGAATGCTGTATTGTCCAAAATAAAACGAGATTACAACATAAGCTTCAATGAACCGTAGGAAATCACCTTGTGAGGATTTTAGTATCAATAAATATACTTAAATTTTTAACAAGGAATTATAAATTCCAAAGCTTTTATTTGCTTTTTACTACAGTGCCCAATGTTATACATTTTCTTGAATTTTACCGCTTCTGTAGACTATCAGAGAAAAGAAAACAGTTCATATATTCAAAGGGTAACTGGAAAACATGTGAAACAGTTAAGTATTGCCCTGATTCTGACTTTAATTCAGTACACTCACCCAGATTTAACCCATGGAAACCAAGCCTAAATAAATATTGTAGTCAAGGTTTTGTAGAGGCAAACTTTAGCCCACTTTATACATCAGAATCATCTACATCAAACGTGTTTAACTCACGTAGTGAAGACGAATTTTCTTTTATATTTTGATGAAATACATTGCTGATATTATAACACACGTCCTTATGAATCATATTGAGCTACTTCATCTTCGAACAATAAACCACATTCAGCAAATTTAAAATGAACTACTACTTAAATCTCTCAAACTTATTTGTTTTCATGCATTTTCATACAACAAAACGCTTTCACATTTCTTTCGCACTAGCTCATCTTCAATCCTTACTTTAGTTACAAAACTTTGAAGTAAAACTAACTATTTATACAATGCAATAAAGTGTGAATTGTGTACTCAGAGTTCATCAAAGAAAAATTAACCCCAATTCCCCAAAAAATCTTTATTTGGAAATCATTAAATTAATTCGTAACTTTACAAACCACTTTCTTTTTTCATTTATTCTATCTCTATTAAATCTCATAAGTATAATTTATGTCAATCAAGCACTGAAGTGTATATGTTTCAATAAATATAATAGCACTAAAGAAGCTTTCTGTTTTACTGTCATAATTATATACACGTGACTGACTTGCTGTTAATTAATCTGAACAGATCCTTATTAATTATCAGAAGGGGTTTTGTGGAGATTTAGTATTTATCATAGTTGAAAGCGTGAGTCAATTGAAGCTAG
>NC_031502.1:14495002-14535233 GCF_000237925.1 Schistosoma mansoni | reverse complement strand
CTAGCTTCAATTGACTCACGCTTTCAACTAAGATCCTTATTAGTTAAAAAGAATATATAATCATTTCTAAATGGAATCTGGCGAACACTTAATCCATTTTGCTGTGTACTAAGTAACATAAATCGATAATGGACCTGAAAGATAGCTTAAGAACTCGACAGTTTTATATCTTCAAGACTCTTGTATGTTTATTAAATAAATGGCGTCTCATAAGTTGTCAAGAACTTGTAAAAAGCTGAATTTACTGTAACTATGTAACACGAGTAGTCAAAATTTATCATTAATAATTTTATATATTTTCACTGGACCACACTACATGGAAAGCTTAGAAGACCCTCTTTCCTCATATTTTTACAATTAACAGTCAGTTCAGGTGTATAAACCCTCTTTTTAACGTAGCAAAACTAGTAACTTTGTATTGATATTTCCTTATTGTAAAACAAATTGCATTTTGTTCCAGAGGTATATAAGTGTGGTCAAACGTCTGATATCTATTCATCACAGGTTTTCTTATTTTTGAAGCAGATAAACAGCTAAGTTGATTAGTATTACATCGGTCCATAAGGTACATCAATAGTGACATCAAGCTTAGTTGTTCATTTTGACCCATAAATATATACAAGCATAAACTGAATGGCTGAATTTATCAAATATTAGTATTTTAACACTGTCGTTTTCAAAATATGGAATATTGTGAGAATAAAATAAATCTGTGTGCTGCTCGAACTGATTTTTATCAGATCGACTGAATTGATGAAAAAATGTGGTCAAAAGTCTGTTGATAAGAAGTAGCTCTCTAAAAAGGCTGAGAGTTACTGTTCATTTTATCAGAAATGAAGCTACAAACATAAATCAGCAATATATCATGTCTACTAAACTTTCTGTTACTAGTGCGAGTTAGCAGAAAACTATCTCAATTTAAATAACTCGTGTAATAAGAAATCAGGTTAACAGTCTTCTAAAGTCAGTCTGTTGCAAAACATTTGATTTTTAGCCTCAATATTCCTTCCATATATTTGCTCTTAAGACCGATTTTTATAAATACTGTTCAAAAAATCCAACCTGGCACTAAATACAACACTAAAACAATAAAATCTGCCTTATTAGGTAACAAATTTTAATTGCTTTTATGTAGCTGTAATAACTCGGTCAGTCAATCGAAATGTTATTTAATGCTGTATAGAAATTGCCCTCTTCACATTGACATGATGTCTTTAATAATAGTCCTCAAGACCAATCAGACACGTTTTATCAAACAGTTTTTACTTCGGTTTCATTGGACCTATGAAATTGTACAGTTTGATTGAGCCTGATGGTTAGTACACTCCAGTTAAGTATCGTGGCAGACATTACTTTGCTTCAAACAGCTTCTCTCCAGTTGTAAAAATAGCTAAATTGTCCATAAAATTGAAGAAACCTACAGATTAGAAGCTATTTATTGTATTTGTTACAGCTAATCACCAGTTCGAAAGTGAAAAGCTTAATACTTCTACTTAATTAATCCCTTAATTTTTTGAAAAATCCGAGTACTTCATGATTCGTCCTGTTAAACTCAATTATAAATGACACTAAAACCATCGTTATCCTGTTCAGCGATTATTTTGTGGCTATTTATGAATTTCTAGAGAACTTTGATTCACAACCCCTACATATTACTAGCATCGGTAGCTTTTCCACTTTCTTTCAGTTATCTTCAAGTTAGTAAATAAATAAATTTCGTTAACAATTCAGTAAGTCATTCAGTAGAAGGTAATGCATCGATTTATATCCATTACGATGGAATTGACGCTTCATTATTTATACTGATACTGTTTACTTTCTTGAAATTATGGATCTTAGATTAAAACTACATATATGACACTAAAAATAAGATCTGGAGACTAGAATGGCTTACAAAAAACATAGGACTGTAAGCATCACTCCAGTTATCTGCGGAACATTGAGAAAAATTATAGTAGAGGTAGTAGAGATCTACCACTTATTTTCTTCAAGCGTATGAATTTACAGTTATGCAGTATACCTCATTTTGTATGCATTTCGGTATCTGAAAACTTATTTTTACCATTTATCTTCAGTATGTGTGAACCCTTGTTAGAAATATCGTCATTGTCTTCAGTTACAAGTTTAGCAAAATAACATGAAGGCAACTATAGAGGTAGATACTGGATACTAGTCTCAACATAAACAACAAAACTGTGATATATATGAATCCAAATGACGAATCTCATATCGTATGCAACTCTCGTACTGATTATCACTGCTAACCATCATCCAAAAAACTATTTTCTTAGGTCTATATAGCTTTTCACTTACTTTTTTTGGTTTCATCCAGTTCCAAATGTGATTAGTTTCAAAATCTTAAAAAACCTTTTCATTATTGATAACACTTTCCATACATCTGGATTATTATGAACATATATAGTGCAGTACTTGATTTACATTCGAGTGATGTGAGAAACAATGCATATACAGATTCTTTGCGTTTTCTTTGTGTTTATAATTCAGGAGAATAAGTTCGTGATTAAACAGATCAATCATAGTGAACGTAGCTAATTTGAATTAAAATTGTTGTGTAAAAATAACAAAACTTACTAGTTCGAATGAGTGCCATAATTTCCTAATAATAAAAGCATACATTGACGACTTCGCAGAACCTAAGTGAGTGGATATATGAATGTCTGTCAAAATCATTTGATTCATAATTTACAATATTTTATCGTGTTCGAGTCAAGCATCTTTGAAAATGCGTTTGGTATTCATAGTTTTCTGAATTAAAACCAGTTGGAATATTTAAGATCAGTTGATTAGGTATGTCTTTTTTTATTTATCTTAAAATGATATGAAGTTCATTTCAGTTTTATCAATCATTTTTTAGCCATTATACTCTGGTTCACTAATTCAGCTTTTACGTTGCAAAAACATGGCTTAAACTTAGATCTAACAAAATGAAGTATGAGAATGAATTAGGTTTCTGTGTATATCTCAACACTGGAAGAAAATGAATATTTCTATAAGCGAAAACGTTTGAGATTTAGAATAATTACTTTTTCACAGTTTAACTACCAAACTGATTTTAGCTGGACCACCACTGAAAACTTTGAAGTACCAGGTGACCACTTCACCCTAATATTTTGCTACTCAGCAGTAAGCATCCATGACTACGAATCCGGAAATAAAACCCAAGATCTCTATTTGCGTGTGAACTGTGAAAATACTTCATGTTCTACAAATCCTCATACTAGAATAATTACCGTGCAAAGTCTTAAGTGAATGAGGATTGTGGTGAGTCATGTGACACCAAACAGCCCTACCTGAACAGTTTAGTTAATAAACCTCGTTCAGTGTTCTTATATATATATATACACTATATGATGCGTAACGATATAAGTAGCTAATCTGAAGCTAATTTACATAAACAGTTTCATCGTGTTAAATAATACAAAGAACCAGAAATGTTTCACAAGTCCGCGTGTGTTATCGTATCACAGGGGCAGTTCTAAGTAAATCAACTGATCGGAATATGCCAAACTGGAACCCTGAAAGTTAACTGCTTAATGGACTATCGGTCTCGATTATTAATAAAGTAATAGCCACTATGTTTTCTAAGTAATCCATTCATCTATCTTTGATGTTCGTACACGTTTTATGAGATCACAAATGAACTTTGAAATCAATCATTTTTATGTTGTGAACCTAGGGAAGTGGGTTTCGATATTTTATCTGAGAAATAAAAACACTGAGAAATAAACATTCAGAAACTTAATATTGAATTGGTTGTTGGAATCTTCCCTTTGATACGTGAGACTGAAATGGATCAGTATCTTACTGGTATATATGCAAACTATGCGGATTGCCTCGATATCGCCTCACGTCGCAGATGACGAGTCCAAAATAGGACGAAACGCACGTCCTGGATCTCATTGCTAGCCACTATCCATCTCTGCTTATTCAGAAACTTAGTACCATAACATTCCAAGATGAGATCCAACATCTAACTTTTATTATTTTCATTTTCACTATCTATTCTAATAATTTGTCCAGCCTATTGAAAAGTAGTAAGTTTGCTTTATGTTACCATAAATACTATCTAAAAGGCAATACCAAATGTAATATTTTTGGTCTCTTATCTTGCTGCGGTAATCATATCGCTTTTGATACTTACAAGTACTGTCACAATATCCAAATTCATAGGTAATTATGAGGCCCCATTACATTCTTTATGCGTCTAAAACTAAGGATACTTTCAAGTTTGTTGAGCTCTGATCATTTATTCTATTTTTTAGTCTTCTGAGTTACTGGGAAACATCCACTTACTTAAAAAGTAATTTACTCTATATTTTTTGGACTTTGTGTAAATTCTCAAGTTGAATTTACTCATAAGTAATTTAAATGTTCTCGTTCAATCTTGATATAATTTTAAAGTATCTGTAGAGGATTTCTTTCTACTGTGAATCAATAAAATATCCAAGAAAATAATTGTCATAACTCCATCCAAATGCTTCACTGTTGATGCTTGTTGCCTTTTTTCAAAAGTTTTCATTTAGTGACCCATTTAATGCTACTTCCCTACCTTTTTTTACGTAGGGGACTCTTCAGTGTCTATAAAAATTAAAAATTAGCTTCAGGTTTCACAGATGTGACTTATCAACATTTGACAAAATATCGATATTTTCAAAACCATTACCATAAATTACACATGTTTTGGTTCACAGATTAAACCTCTGTAAACTCCTGGCAACTATGTAAAGGTTGAAATTTTTTATTTATATTAGATAACCTGTTTCCCAGAATCTATTTATACTCTCAAGAAATGAAAACATAATATTTTGTAACTGTTTCATTTACAAGTGCGTCAATGGATCTATGTAAAAATGGTTTCATAAATACCCGATTGATTTTCCACAATTTCTTTGTTCGATAGGTGCAAAATAATTTGTCCAGATTAATTAATTTCAATAGAAATATTAGAAAACTGATTTATTTTATTTGTTATTTAGGTAGTCCTCAGTAGAGGTTAAGGCAATTGTTTAAGGTCAAACAAAATGATCCTAAATGAAACAGACAAGATAAATCTGTCACGTCATATCTAATGGTTTAAGCTGAAATTAACTTGAAAAGTGCTGTCTTGAAGTGTCATACCTTCAAATGCAAATATTTATTCTAGTAGACTCAACCAATTTCCAATGTACAAACAGAAATATATAAAGGAAGGCCAATCTATCTAGAATGAGATATTAATGACTTAATTTGAATGTTTTTGGTTCAAAATTTAGGAGGAAATTGTCCTTTTCTAGTTTGTAGAGAAAATTTTCCTGTTAGAATCATACCTGAAAAGTTTTTCTAAAAATATACGTTCACGATTACATTTTTAACGGCTGGCTCGAAACAAAAGAAGTATCTGGAAATCTGTTTACGCATACCATATATATATATGCATACCACATATATATGCAGCTTACATTTACATATATGTAAACTGAATATCTTCAAGAGCTGCTTTCCTAGATCTTGGTTTCAAGCAATAATCGATCCGGATGAACTTCTTTTTGAAAAAAGTTCCCAAGTCTTTATTTTTATATAAATTGTGCTTAAATGGGCTTTAAGTTCCTGATTCACAATGTCATAAAATGATTCCATTGCATTTGCTTTTGTAAAACTAACCTTCATTTGATATCTCAGTTAAATATAAACATTAAGAACTAGTTAATTTTGAAGTGAGAGAGTTTTAAATTTTCACCGATTTTGATGAAAATAGACAACAGTGCACACGTGTGTTTACAGTTAAATGTACTTTCAAATATACATTGGTTCAATTCAGAGAACTTTGACAAACAATATGAATCGGGATTGTCTACGTCAGAAATCATTCAGATTTTAAAATGATGGAATATACAAGCTACTTTATGCATTTTTACAAACGAATACGTCCAGCATCAAGATATGACTTTGCTCCAGTAAATCTTGACATAATGGATAGGTGGGTTGATCAGTTTAAAATCACATACTCACAATGTCATTAGGGATACATATTTATTGACATTTTTTATAACCAATTCGCCCCAACTTTTTATCTTAGAATCGATTTCATCAGGGTTTAGACATATGAAAAATAAAGTACTATTACTGTGGTCTGCAATTATTATACATTGTTTTTGCTAATTAGATTTATGGTTAATTATTATCATACTCGTAGAGTTATTTATCGTCTAACTTAAGTTATTACATTTGAAATTCTTTTCAGTTGATGGTGATATCATATTCAAATTGACGTTCATTCTCGGAATATTTTGGTGAATATATCTAAGTGCGATTATAGGTATAAAGAAATGAGGAACCTCTAACAAAAATAAAATAATAATTGAGTTTTCTGTGTTGTTATTAGGGTTATCAAATTGACTTGAACCAAGTTGTTGTCATTTCGATTATTCATCAAGTTTATATAGAAAAACTGAAAACTCTTCAACAATCACTGATTTTATAAATCTTAAATATAGTAGCTTCTTTTATTATCACAATTAAGGGACTCGGTGTAATATGATAAAAGATAATGAGTTTAACATTTGAAGTAGTACACAGAATAGTTTATATCAACAGAAGGGTCTAGAATTCGGTAAGTTAATTTCACTATCAATGGTTAGACATATAACTGACACAAAGTAGGAATATCCAATTTAACATATTGTAGACGACATGTAGATAACAATTGTCAATAATGATTTTAGTTGTCGTTTCAAACAACTAAAAATATTTATCTGATCTGCCAATTGATATATGTTCCCAACCAACTTTGTTTATTTATGCATTTGATACTGAATAGAGATAAACTATTTGTTCAGTGGAAATAATGGACTGTAACCGAAGCAACGAATTGTTTTGTAATGGAAATTTTCAGCAACGTACAGTATTTGAGAATAAAAACAATGCATATTAGTCGCCTATTGATATTTACATTGACGATGAAAATGATAAACGAGCTCCAATAGTGATTCTTTGTTGTCATTTTTAGTTAGCAGTAGAATCCATTTATCTTAGTTATAACACTTTTCCATTCACATTCATTAACAATTTCATATGCTGTCTAATACTTGAATCTATAATATTAATAATGTATGAGTTCTTTTTGTTTTATTGATACATTTAGCAAATTAATGAGTAAAGTAAAAGAGATTCAAATAATTAGAAGGTAGATATATATTCAAACGTATTTTTTCATGTTTTACAAGTTACTTATAAAGTAATAGACATATATTACATGTTACTTCTTATAGTTCTCGAAAAAGCTATCTGCTAAAGATAAGAATTACTTTAAAAAGTCAAGTAAAATAACATTTAATATAAAATTGAAAGTTGCCTCCACTTTTGTCTCAAGCTAGTGCTTGTTTTGAAAGTGCGTACTGCTTTTATTGATTGATCTGGTAGGTTCTTCAAAAAATCCCCTACGTACAGTTTATTTTTATCCTCCAGAAACTTTCTATGGAATTTATTAGTTTCTTGCAAGCTTGCAGTTTTAGGGTATACAGTTTAACGTCAAATGGTTTTAAACATGAGAAATGATTAACTTTATTTGGATTTATAATTTGAGAAATACAACAAGTGATACTAAATTGTTCATAGACAGTTATAAAAATACACCTCATTTCAGCATGACTCTGTATTTGTCACCAAGATGATCATGAGACAAACTTCAACAACTGATAGCATGCATTGTTTCCAGGGTGAATTATTATGCACAAAATAAATGGTCATAAGATAATATCTGGTTGGGTACTTAATTTCCACCGATTCATGGTTTTTGCGCTTCCCTGTCGGACTAAAACGTTTAAATATGAGGATTTCGTTTATGGATTAGCTTATGAAAATAACAAAAGCTGAAAGACAATCAGTAATGATATAATAAGTAAATGTTCCACTGTTATACACACAGAGAACCATAAAGAATCACAATAACGATCACTTATCAGAGAGAGTAAGGGTTTGAGATATAAATCATTCTATTTAGATATGTAATACTTTTTTATGCATAACAAAATAAGTACTTACCTTGAAATACGTTCTAAAAGTGGTCTGTAAACGTTGTTGTATTATATTCCATAGTAGCCGGTAAATTAGTAGTTATATATAATGGTCAACGGACTTGGCGTCTTTAGTGGTGAATAGAGTGGAATTTCTTTTTGTGTTCGTGAAGCGTGATTTCCCTATTTATTTGTCTACAACTATCCTTTGGAGTTTATTAATATTACTTTTCAAAGTAACTCACTAGGTTTCAGCCTCTGATCACACGATGAGGTATTCAGAATACCAGTTTCCAACAAATGCTTATTCAAGACCTCTCGTTCCAACAAATCAATTGTAAACGAAAATACCTTAAATAAATATAAATAAAATGTAAATATTAATTCTGAGCCCTCTGAGTGACTGTTTATTCCTAACTATTGAAACATATATGAATATCGATGTCGATTCCTCCCAGACTTACCATCACATCTTTTTTAAACTGTCTAGACTGAGTATCTTAGACTCAGATTCATTCTCTGTGGTTAATGTGATAATGGAATGATAAATTATATAGCCAAGTTAACTCTTGTACTCAGATGGTAAAGATAAAATGGTCAATAAATAGCTATTGGTCGATTTGAAAAAGTCGTACCTTCAAAATACATGGCCACAAAAGCTGGCTTATCTATTAGAATTTTTCGCTAATAGAAAAAAACTAATAAAATTTAATAAGTGGTATATATGCGATACGGCCTGTATTATATGAAAATTTGTAAAATAAATGAATACTAATGGGCAGAGGATCAAATAACAGATTAGTTGTATGATTACAATCATCTAATTCACGAGACTAAGAAATAAGTAACCCTATTTTACTAGTTTATAATTAAGGAACGGTCAAAAATTTTCCATATTTTGAATTCTTTTTTCTTTGGGTTATCAACTCTTTGCTCATTAAAACTCATTTTGTAAACGACACATTAATTCCAGTAAGGACTGGTGTAAATCAATCTGTGGACGCTTTATAAAGGAGTTACAAGGACAATTCTTCACGTGGTTATTTACATAGATGTCTAGTAAGGCCAATAACTAAATATAGTCTATCAGTCTGCCCATTTCATTATTGCGTTTCAACGTAGAAATCTCTATTTTCTTACCCTTCTTGTATTCGTCAGAGTATGACACCATCCTACTTAATTTAGGGTAGCTATCATTATTTACGTGTGATTTAATTTTAATGACATTTTTTTCAACTAAAACGTTTTTGAAAACGAATTCAACTTTATTTTGTCATTTGCCTAGTAATAAGACAGATCTTAGTGAATGATTGTTCATTATTCCAGATATAAGTATTTACAAATCAGTGACGTAATCTATGAAAAATTGACTTGTTGACTGACCCTTGCGGTGCAGGATAAAATTTCAATGTGCATAAATACTTTGATGATACACTGAACGAATTTGTTCTCATTGTATTTTTAACAACGACTGAAAAGCAATAGACTGAGAATTATAAAATGTTAGCTTGTTTTGTATGTGTCTTATATAGGAAATAATAACTCATATAGATGACGATCCGAAATTCTTTAACTAATTACAATAGTTTTAACGAATTTACCAATGGATAATCTAAGTCTTGAAGACATAGAACTAGATTTGTTTTAATAAAGCAATAAATTTCAGCCTGGTGATTTAAATGTATTGAGCGAATCGTAAGAATATTTATACGCAAATAGTTAAGAAAACAATATACAATCAACTAAGTTTTACTCTACCGATGACCTCTTTAACTAATTCTTACTGTGCGAGTTTCGCAATGCGTCAAAAATGATTGGTGTAAAATTGAGTTTTCGTCTTTTTTAACATGAACCGGCATGATAATTACTTATTAATTGGAAAAGACATTTGAGGCTAACATAAAAGAAATATCAACCCGGAAGAAGAATAATAGTCTAATCAATATTCATCTTACGAAGTTTAAAATATATCTTATTTCCTAAAATGCTTTAAGTAAAGAAAATTGCTTTTCATCATTTATTTTTCTTAACTGACAATTAACCTTACATATCTCTTTTGAAAATGTTGACAAATACAGTTACTGTTTAGCATCAAAAATTAAAAATACCTCTCTTTTCCATTGCCCACTACTATGTATTCTGATAAACACACTTAATGGATATAAAACAGTTGCTAAATGTAAAATCTCCTAATTTATACACATTTACCTCAACGTCATTCATCACCCTACTTTTTGCAATGAAGGTTTATTATAAAATCGATCATATTCAAAGTGTTTCTTACACCTTAGTTCTAACTATAAAACGTAAGAGGAGCTCCTCCTGTTAATAAGAACAAATTTGATCAAACAGTAATTAACTGAATAGTCTCAAATAATTAAGTGAGGTGGGTAATGAGGTATGTGAGCTAAATAGTTGAATGAAAATAAATGTAAAAAACAAAAGAATGGATTTGCTAAAGTATAGTGTTTAGTTAGGATCCCGAACCAACCTAAGTTAGACATCCATCGGAAACCAAGAAGCACTGGACAGCCGTTTTGGTCTACCGTCGAACTCCCCGGCAGAGTGCATTTACGATAACATCTGTGATACAACCCAGAATTATCAGTCTCAGACGCTAATGCTTGCCCTCTAGACCACTGAGCTGAGATCTAATGATTCGTCAATCTAACTTCAACCCATCAGTGGTATAATATTTATACATCATATTTAGTACACTTCTTGCTAATATCCCCAAATCGTTTATGTATTAGGAAAGGTTCGAAAATATATTTAACTGTGGCTTTATTTAACAGTCGTAGTAATATTTGGATGTTAGAGAGACGGAAAAATTATATACCTGGTTGGGTTAAAGTAGTGCATTTCAACGCCTGAAGGTTATTCTTATTATTGTTCACCAGTTTTGACCTAACACTAGAAAAAAACATATTTGAAAATTTGTCAATCTTGATATTAAAATAAAACGTTGAACAGTTCCAAACTGTGATGCTTACTGAAGTAATAAAGGATGGATAATAAAAATGATTAGTTAACACTAATAACAATAGATGTGCCTGTTGATACACTGAGTTCCTTCAGTGAACAATGACCTTCAAATACCATAGACCGCCTATCTGTTTCTGATCACACTTCTTTTGTCGCTTATCGTTATAATGAAAAACATGACTATTTAAATATCTAATCTATTTGAAATATACAGCACATTTTGTCTGTAGTCACTTGCATCGAAGCTTATTCACTTATTTATTCATTTATTCACCGACAAGTTACTGACCATTAAATGTTGTGAAGAAATCGATTTCGGTTTTCATCACACATACATAATCTAATACATGAGCATACAAACTTTTGCAAAATATTCTTAGAATTGCTTAACATATTCAGACTAATGATAATTCATCAACACTTGACTGTACTTTAGCTTCATAAAGATTCTTAGTAAATTTAAACATCTCCCTGTCACAATGTAAGTAATCAAAAACAAGTAAAATAAAATTTGCGAACTAGAAATTCAGTTACAACTTATCCCACGAAAACATTGTCTATATACTTTACTATGAACCAAATGCATTACCTGTAAATAACGCAATTTTGTTGTATAAGCTTTTACGAGCACATTCATTTTGTATTCTTAGCACTTGAATACCAAATGCCTTTTGAGGACACTTTTCTTCAGTATGTATCTAAATTAGTAAATGGCCTTACACACATTGTTTTTCTAAATCTAACGGCAAACTACTATTAACTCGATTTCAGTTTCTTATTCCATGTATATACTTAAATATGTATCCGTAAACGTATATGCCTTCCAAATCCATTACTTGGAATCACTCACTCTTGTAACACATCTATATTGGAATATAAAATGCCGTTTATTTTCTAGTACCGAAAATATGTTTACTTAGATCGCTTTCTCTCACTAAACAATCATATTTCTCTTATTCATCAGACTTATGCAAAATTGCTCTTCAGTTATACAAGAAAGCAATGCTTGTTGATCATGCATTCAGCTACATACAGTTTAAAATCAATAAAACAAACTCCAACGATAAATAAGATGAAAGCATTTCATTGGCAAAAAGAAAGAAGAAAATTCAAATTGGATAAAAAAAAAACTGACCTGATCGAAAATCACTTTTAAATTTCCAAAGAATTGAAGTGGTTCTAGATAATTAGCAACTGGTAGGGTATAATCAAGCGTACAAATAGGCATATAAACAAGTTAGACAACTATGTGAGTTGACATTAAAATAAATGATGTAAATATGCTTTAGTGAACTGGAGCCAATAGAAATAATCCTTCCAAAAAAAGATAACAATTATCAAAAAAGTAAACATTCCGTTGAAAGCTAATCATTATTATTTGTTCAAAGTATAAATTCAATCACATATTCCTGATAGGAATAGCAAATACAATTAGGGATAAAACAGAAACGTTTTCATAAAAGTCTCAAAATAGTTACCTATTCGATACTAAGTTTTATTATTTTAGATTGAAAATTAAAAGCTTAAACATGTTTTCTATCTTCAAACATGTAGCTTGTCGAGATCAACTCAAAAATAACAAAACCCATCTTCCTATCTTTTTGTACAT
Source organism: Schistosoma mansoni (assembly GCF_000237925.1). Lineage (NCBI taxonomy): Eukaryota > Metazoa > Platyhelminthes > Trematoda > Strigeidida > Schistosomatidae > Schistosoma > Schistosoma mansoni. The sequence goes on along the minus strand of NC_031502.1, from coordinate 14,522,627 downwards.
CACGTTTACATCAAAAAAAAAATAAGTATAAGTCAGCTATTGAGAATTTCCAATAAACTCTTTGAGATCATTTAAAGAGGAACCAGTTCAGCTGCTTGAGAGTTAGAATTGAGTGTAAATAGTTGAGTGATTTAACTTGATAACTGATTTAAAAGTCCCATTTATAAAGATTCACTTCCAAGAATGTGAATCACTATCTCAGTACAGTATGAGAGATATTCACAATACTTATCTAAGCACAAATTCTTAAAATAAAATAATATGGCTATCATTCATCATATATATGATATATTTCTGCCTGATAACTGTTCCATTTACTTTCAAGGAGTAAGTAATTAGAACTGATGATATAACAGCAAACTTATAAACTAGATCAGCAATTAGGTCAACTTACCAGAAACAACCATAAATGAATGTTCCGTTTCATACCGAAAGTATTTCCAAAACGAATGCAGTAAAATTTCCCAAAGTAGTCATCAACATAAATTAGAATTATTCATGATGGTGAAAATTGTTCGGAAAAACACAGATATTCTTCATGTATCATTACTTTAAGCAGGTGACACTGTATTTGCCTTCTTGGGAATCCTCATTGTGTTTATGTACCAAAATATGTGTTAATGGTTGAGAGATCCAGAATAGACAATAAAACGAAAGGTCTACATAATGGTACACTTACATATTCAGTAGCCAAACATCAGGAGATTAATCTTATTTATAAAATATTCAATTTTTAGGATTCAACTTATTTGGAAACATTAGAATGACAGGGGGTTTTCCATAATGTAGATCAACCCTAAGCTAGTATCATTTTTCTAAACATTTCCATTAACACGAAGCATCATTCTTATAGATCAAATGTTTAATGGATTCTCATCAAAATATTCACTCAAAATAATTAAGTTTGCTATCTTTTATGTAAAAAACATTTCTATCAGGTTCAATAATCTTGTTTTATGTAAGCATATAAATGTACTATAATCTATTTCTTTAAACGTCACCGTATTGTATGATAGTTTCTTCGGATACATATTTGCTGAACACAAAAGGCCTATCACTACTTGTTTAGAACATGCTTAGGTCTTTTTTTCTAATTTTACTATTTTGACGACAGATGATGAGGAATATACCTATCTAAGGATACAACACCCAAATCGCTGGAGGAAAATACATCATGTAATGCATTCAATTGGCTTTCATTCGCTTACAGAGACATTAGTAAAGTTACATAAAGCGCTTCATGATGTAGCAATCTTGGGAGTAAGAATTTTTGAGAACTAAACACTAATATGACTTTTGCACCTATTGTCATCAATAATTTTTCCACAGTTGAGAATTCAACACATAGATCAGTGGGAATAGTTTATCGTAAACAAGTATGCTTCACTCTAAATCTGTTACCGTTTTCATGACAATTCACTTGAGCTAGATATTTTGAATTCTAGACCACTGGCTACATTCCAACTTGATCTATAGAATTTGATCATCAGTATTCAACAAACACATATGACATTGATTGTTAATCAATCAGTCTAAATATCTCAGTCCCACTGGTGATCAGTAGCGACCAGAAGCTCTGGAATGCTAGTCCATAACTCCGAGTAACGCGGGTCCAAATACCATTGGAACCATAACTTCTCTTCATACCCAATACACTCATTAGCAAGTGCCAACTAACTCAAAACCTCGGTTCATGGTCTTCTACCGACTACCTTTGACTGCTATTCAGTATTTTCTGACATAGTAAAACCAATCTGGGACTAAATATATTATTTTTGGATCCTTTTTATTTTGAGCACCTCGAAAAGATATTTATTTTTGTTATAGACATGACAAAGTTTTAACTTAAAATACATTACACCATTATGATAAATATGGTTTTAAAAACCATTAACTTTGCTACGGTGTTAATTTTCCTTCATTAGTAGACCTGAGTTAGAATACTAAATCAAAGAATCTTTCAAAATGTGTTGGTACAATGAGTATTCGTAGCAAACAAATATTTCATTTCTGAAACTCAGTGTATTACCAATTTTTCTCATTATTGTACCCACACTTCACTCTCCTACTTAAGAAATCCCTAACATACTTGGTTTTGACCATCATTTAACATCAACAAAGTTTAACTACGGATCAGTTGTATTGGTAAATGGAGATATTTGCACACTATGTATGCTAAAATTGGATATTAAAGTTCTGGAATTTCTCGATTTTGAGCGATGGTATATCATCTCTCAGACTGTAGTCTCAAACAAAAATGATTTAATACCATGAATCATAGTCTAATTGCTTAGAGAATAAAGAATATGATCCTAGGACGATGCATATTTATTACCCAGAAAATACACTGGATATGTCATTATCGGGTGTACAAAATCAGCTGATATTTTTAACCAAAATAAGGAATATATTACAGTAATTGCCTCATTAATTTTGTTTACTGAACTTCATTAAATCATTAAAATGAGCCAGCATAAATTTCCTGGCTTCACCAAAGCGGTATTCATACCGAACTTGTATGAGTAAGTTCACTCTCAGTTTTCTTATTCTCTCCAGCATTCTTTAACATTTTGTTTATGCAGGTATGTATATTATTTTTTAAGCTTTATGAATAGTGCATATCTTGTCATGCATCACATATGCATTTGTATACTAATCAAATGTGAAAATTAAACTCTCTTCGTCAAACAACTCCATGCTTGTAAATGTCACATTTTGTGAAAATGCAAATCGCTTTTGAAGAGCACTAGTTGTGATGAAATATTTTACTTGGTTTTACAAAATAATATTAATCATAATTGAAGTTGAGCATTCGTTAAGTGATAAAATCAATAGTTATAAATAAAAATTTAACCACCAAGCATTTGATTGTTACAAATTTCAAATTCTGACATTTTTTTTCATCATAACTTGGTAGTTGCTAAGACACATATATATCCCGATCTCTTACATTTGTCGAAGCTTGCAAACTATAGTTATTTTTGTATAGCATCATGAAGATTGTTAATTTCAACAGATTACTAGACCGTTCTTTAAATATCATGTTTGAAAAATTAATGGTACTGTTTGAACTTTTCATCTGTACAATAACCTGGTCAGTCAGCGGGAGAGGGAATTCTAGTTTTTGTAATTAGCTAAAAATCGACAGCATTCCATATTAAAAACTAAATCACATAACCTTAAATAATTTAATCTTGTGTACATCTACTCTCAAATCAAATAGTCTGCGAAAACAAATTTATAAATTAAATTTATTTAGTATTATTTGCTTGTATTTTCCCATTATTGTTTAGGACTGCAATTGATCAGTCTCTTGTCGGCATATGTACATTCTGTGCGGATCGCCTTCATTCACAAGCATTATAAGGAGAGATGGATAGTGGTTATCAGTGGAATGCAGGATGCATGCTCCATCCTCTTTGGGACTGGTCATCTGGATGTACATGCATCCCAGAGCTGATGTTCACGGTACTGGGTTCGAGTCCCATAGTGAACATCAACTCTGAAATACATGTACATCCAGCTGGCGAATCCCAAATAGGATGAGACTCACGTCATAGATTCTATTGCTAACCACTATCCATCATCGCTTATATATTTATGAATTGTTTAGTTCATACTTTTCCCGCAAATATAGTGTTGAACGTTATAATTCTTGAAACTATTTACTTGAATTTCAGAAAATTGTGGTATGGATATGAATTTTACATAAAGAATTACTTTCGTTCATTTCGCTAAAATGTTTATTCACTTTACATCAACTAAAATGTGTCCCCCAGTTTAATATACATATTCCTAAATCAAGTGTTTTAAAATATCGATGAAAATAGTCGAGTACCTTATAAAGGCGTAATAAATGTCTACAGATAAGAATATTTTGTTCCAATAACCTGACTGTTTTCTAAAAAATTAAATTACTTGTAGTTCACAGAAAAGTTATTATTCCCAAGACGGAATATAATAAGGATTTTTCTAATCCAAGCATATAGATAATAGGTAATTTTTAGTTGATTATTTTTGTTACCAGAGTATAGTTAGACAAGCTTTTTTCGGTCCTTTGTTCCCTATTTAAAACCAGATTTCCGCTCGGGTTCGTACCATTTTCGTAGTTATCCTTAAAAGATGAATTCCAATTTACTTCAGTAAGAATAAAAAAGGGGCATTTGCATATTGAATAAAACTCATCTGCTAATTAGCTCAAAGGCATTTTTGTTCTAAATGAAAGTGTCTCTGTGCATCATAAATTTAATAAGTAGTTTCTCTACCGCTTTTAGCTAACTACACAAAACTTCTATCCTCAGAATAATGAAATCATTATTACGATCGTCCTTCAAGATTATTCATTATAAAACACCAGATTAAATTATTTTGTCGAAAACAAATGTCTAAACTCCGAAGAACATGTGTACAGTTAGCTATTATTTCCAAACGACCTGAATAAATGATTGGCATAAGCCTCCAGACTCTCAGTCAAGTTGAATAATCCAGAGCTAATTTGAGATTAGAGAGAGCAGTGGGACCTGATTGTCCATCCCTGGAGATCTTCAAGGATGGTTTCTCAGTTTTAGCAGTTAGACTGACTGTTATATTAACCAAAGTTTGGGAGCTTGATCTAGCCCCATCTGATTGATCTTGATCGTTAAACATACCAGCTTGTAAGAAAGGAAAAACATTATTTTGTGATTATCTCAGAGGAATAAGTTTAATTAATATCATATCCTAAATAATAATCTCAGCAATCATTCAACTCTTAATTAGGGCCTGTGAACATTGAACTCGAGAAAAGCAGGCTGGCTTCAGACCTGGACGTGAGTGCATCAATAATATATCTAATCCATACCAAGTTGTAAAAAATAGATATATTTACATACGTCAAAATGCAGTGGTATTAGTTGCTTTAAAGGCTTTATTTAACCTCATATATCGACAGGTTTTGTGGTAGTTTTCGTCACTAAAATGATATGAAGAAGAATTATGTGAAAGTTGTGAAGGCTTTCACCGTAAAACTATTGGTCCAGCCAGAGCTTACAGAGAACTATAATCTTATTTGGTAACTGGTATCAATGTTCATATGGGCTGCCCACTATCCTCATTTTTATTTAACTACTTTGTATATATAATTCTGCTGGTAGTTCTTTATTCGTTTCACTCTTCAGATATCAGCCTACTACGAGGTGGTTAACATATTATCTCGAAATGCTTAGATTACATTTGGTACAAACAAAAAAACTGACTGTTGTACAGAGCCATGTTGTCAGATGTAGATCTCCTCACCGGTTGAAGACATTGTGACATAGATGGGAATCAGTCTTAATGGCTCGGATGAATTTATTGTTTGATAACTAGTTTTAAAATTATATAGCATCTTTTATTCAGCGAATTAGTTTCCTTCAAAACTGGACCCTCGACGTTCAACCTTTTGTACTATCCGCACTACTAATACTACTAATTTGGCACTCATCTTGATGATTTCATCTTGCTGTGGTGATTTAATGTGACAACTTGAACCAACGCATATACCTTCAAGGTTCCATTTCGCTGACGCCTAGCTGAGGGGTTGGATTGTTCATAAAATCAGCCAGCGCTAAACATATTTGGTTTACCAAATGTTTTGTGTATACAAGTTGTTTAAACTTGATGTAATCTCCAATAATTACTAGTGGTTGGCTACAATCACCAATATTTGAGTCTTTTTTTCAGTAACCTATAAGTAAATAAAGTAACAATTTTAATACTAGATTATTAATTTATATTTCGGCTACTTCCACAGTTATACATTTAATAAAGGATAACCAGTACTTCATTTCTATATTTTAAGGAATACTTAAGTTCTTCGAATGCTATAAACGCCAACACTGAAGTGGTTCAATTTCAAATGTTTGAAGAAAAATTACATTTACAACGCTTGAATGAAGAATAGACTATAATAGTATTATCGAAAGGTAATTGAAAAAAAATGGAGTATATGTAAGGGATTAAATCGTTTTTACAAGTAGCTGTCCTGGCTTCTGTTAAATAACAATTTCATATCTATTTTGACGGAATTAATTGAGAATGAAGAACAAAAATCCTCATGAGATATTGACTTTTATTGTTTTAAGACAAGTTAAGATCTAGTAAACCAATTTTTCTGATGAAGTTTCTTATAAATAAAGTTGTGTAACAATGATTCTTAGTTAAGTCTTAATCAAATATGTATCTGTATCCAAAACAACAGTTTCATTAATTATTTCCTGTGTATTTCTAGGTAGAACGGATTAAAATCCCATGAAAAACGTCATTTCAGAAATTGTAGTAGATTTTAACTAGAATTTCACTCATTCCTAATTAGTTACAACATTAAGTTTTCAATGAATTTACTCCTTGTTATCATATGAATAAATTTCAATACAGATAAATAATAAAACGGAGTTCAACTCAAATGTCGTGTGATACACATTAAAGTAACTTCTCATGATCTATACTAACGATAACCTGATACAAAAGTCTCCAGATAGTTAGACTTATACCTTGTACCCAAATAGTTTTAGGTAAACATAAGAAAGGATGAAACGACAAGCCAATTAGTTATCGAGAAATCTCATCAACGAATACGATTTTTTGCTGTAACCAAGTATTTGATGGTGAATGATTAAAGGATATCCGTTTCAACCTGTATTCCAATGCAATTCCTTGGATCTTGCTCCTTGAGCTAAATTTTATGAACCACTTTTTTAGGTCACATCTTTGATAATATCCAAATTTTCACTAATACTTGTAGAAAATCATAATCAGATTTTTATAACCAACTTTTCCAACCGTTTGGTTTTATCGTACTCTCTGAGTTAGATGATTCAACTCCGAAGGCTTTATTGTCGTTCAGTCCTAGCTACAAATCTTCACTTACCATTTACAAATGAGCATTATCATCACGTAAATTTGTTACGATCTCAGTGACCACTTATTTATTCAACTATGATATCTAGGACATTTAGTAAAACTGATATCCTGCAATCTGAATTACTGGAGATGAGCCCATTTCGTGCTACAAATCCTGCGTCTTTTGTTTTAGTGAAGGTAACCAAAGGTACTGCTGTGATGTGTACTAATTGTATGGACAGGTATTGTGGTATTGTTACTGATGTCGAAAAATATAAGCAGTATTTATCACCAATCGAAAGTGGAATACCTGACGGCAGAAGGTTGAGAAAATTGAAGAGAAGAAAATGAAGACAGGGAGTGATTGATATGGAAGCGAAGGAACAACAAAGTCTGAGACAATTGATGGATATTTTGCAAATGAAGTAGTACTGTATGGTTATCAGATTTTACTAAGAAATTCCGTAATTTTATATTCAACTACATTCGATTGTAGCACATAGGACAAAAAGGATGACTGTCATTTAGAGGATTCTGTTTAACGAATGAAATTCACTTCGGCAGATATTTAGAAACTAAATTACTTAAACAACTAATTAAGTTCGGTCTCGGATGCCAGGAATCTCAGGAAAGCTATGCATTCGATCTAGATTTTAATTTTATAATTATGGTTAGATACTAGTCAACCGATCAACGAAATTTAATTTACTCTGTCTCATAGTGTATTTTAAGCTAACATTAATTAGTTAATCGTTGTATTCATAAACTAATTATAATGATCAAATGGACGTGTGATAAGATATTTAAATCAGTTCTTTAGCACTGTTATTGAAACCATCCGTTTATATGAAAAAAGTTAGCTGTATTAAATATCACCATATTGAACCCATCAATTTTATCATGAAAATTAACTCTAATATAAATTATAAATGAACATTTCAGTCACCCTTTAAATATCTAAGTGAACAAAATTAATTTCAATAAGATTGTATCATAGAAAGTTACTATTCATTTTATAACCATTCACTAACGAATGATTAATTTAATTCAGTGATTTGTAAATTCAGCTAGTTGTGGAAACGTTGACACATGGTGTATAAATTTACTTATAATACTAAGTAAGTAAAAGTTAGGTAGGGAGTATTTGGTCACAAATCTTTACTGAATTTCGGGTCACATTTACTTAACTCTCTTTGCATAAACTGTATTACTGTTTACCTGTGGCATATTCACTACGACCAGATTAGTTATGTCTGATTTTCAGATTACAGAAGCAATTTTTTTTATCTTCCCTGGACGGGTGTTAAGCTTCGTTAACCCAAATGGTTTCAGAGGAATGAACCATTTTGGTAATGCAACTTTAATTAAACATTCTAAAACACGGATAATTGAGTAATAGCTAAAATAGTCAGTAATTAGCACATTTCAAACTACTGCTAACTTCAATGTATGTTTCTAAATTTTCTTATTTCTGCAATCGCAAAAGATGTATATTTTTCTCAAGCATAGAAGATAATAGTCAACCACTCAATTGTTTTGGAGCCAAAAATCCGATTACAGTCATTAGTGAGTAACACTGGTGATGTGATTCTCAGAGTTTCCACCGGCTAACCGTGTGAAACGTTAATAGTGCGCAGATGGTTTATAACCAGTAAATGAATAAGCATATTCACGTTTAGAGTCAGTTACTTTTTTAACAATTTCTGTAAATTGGAACTTAAAATTAAAACCAAATACAAATTTATTATTTAGGGCATTAAACTTCTTTTTTAAAGTGAAAACCTATGTTCCTTTTTATTCTATTGCCCAAGCAGTTAAGAAATAGGAACAGGTCAATAAACACTCCAACAATTTTTAAAATCAATTCAGATTTGACACGCGATAAAACCATTTGATTGTTCGCAATACAAAAGATTCTCTTTTGAAAAAATGCATTCAAAGAAAGTAATTCTAGCATTAGCTACAGAAAGCTAGACAGAGTAACCAATATGTAGCCTCAATCTATTCTCTTATGAACTAAAGTATGTTTAAAATCACTACTACTGCTATGCTACAACCTCAGCGAATATACAGAAAACAACAATCATGGAACCTTGAACTGCTTTTCTTAATTTTCTGAATAGTCTCCTAAAATATTTCTGTTAGTGATGTTTCCCATTGTTATATTCATTATGATATGACGCGTCCTGGTGTTCCTTACCTTCAGAACTAAACAAGATGTTCATTATATTCTCTAAAGATTTGTTTGCTATTAAAAAGTCAATTTCTTGAACTTAAAACCTAAGTAGCTTTTCAAGATATTTATCAAGTTTATCCAAAAACCCTAATAAAACCCATTTTAATAAATTTTTAAACTTTTACCAGGACATTCATATAATTTTATGGTATGTGATTATAAACCAGTATCAAATATGACGGAAATTAATAGGAAATATCAACCTAAAATCATGAAAAGGAAGTTTGATAGGCAATAATAAACCCATAAATATAAATGACATAATCTATACTTTGAAGTTGTTCAGTGTTTACATACATTACACTTCAATTATGATGGTTTATCAGCATAATTTTTTTCATTTTTCAGTTCACAAAGATCTTTAGGAAAATTATAATTTTCAAAGTAGGTCTGAAAATGGATTAAATCGATCCATGATGAGTGAGTTGTTGCAATTGGTTTTACTTCCACTACCCTCCAAAACGGAATACTCAAGTATAAAATTATTTGTAAAGTATTTATCCATCTACTGTACCGCTTTAAAAGAATGTGAAGCCAGTATGTGTGTTTAGAAAAAAAATTTTTTATATATATATATAATTATAAAAGACTTACTAGCCTTTCATGTTACACCTTTTGGTTACGCTACTTTTCTTAACTAGTATTCTTCGACTAGAACTGGGGGCTTGAGCATCCTATGTACGAAAATCTCGTATTCATTTCCCGATTCCTAGGTGCTTGAGAAATGATGTTAGAAACAGAGAGTGACACGTTTACTCCTTCCAATCACGAATTCTCCAAAAGATGAGTAGTCGCTTTATGTGTGTGGTTATCATTTATCAAACCATTTATGAAAGCGTAGAGTTTATATTCACTCAAGCTGAAAGTAGTCAAGAAATCACAACTAACCAACTTATAATGGAATCCGTAGATTCGAAAGAATCGCGTTTCTACCCAGTCACCACCACTCTAATCAGGGCGAAATTTATCTCTGTAATAATACTGAACTGACTACTTCTTCGATGTTTTCAACTACCACTCTGCATACGACTGACAAATAAAATAAAATCGAAATTATCTGATTGTTTTCATAACATTGATTTTCTATTAACTCCAAAAACATATACCCTGAAGTTAGTAAAATAAGGTCTTTTAGTATGAACATACTTTAATGGTTTTAGAGTCTCGGATCGGTTTCCACTCTCCCCAAAAACAAAAGGTTATTTTATGTAGTTGTCATTTCAAACAAACCATTTGGTTATTATGAGTTTAGTTTTCAGTACTTTCTTACTTAATAAACAAAATTAATTGAAGGTAAATTCAACTTGACAAATTCTTTGTTCTACAATTTGTGTGGACGAAATATATGCAATCAGTACTAAATTCTTTAAACTGTTATTCACATAAACATTTAACATGAAATATGATTAATAATTCCTATTGTTGAAGAGTTTCAAACCTGAACTAAAACGATGTTCAGTTTTCAATTTATAATTAGTTAGCTAAAGCTAGCGATGAATAGCGTGACAGCGTTTTAATTGTCAAAAACATGGTTAAAGTCAAGTAGGAATTTTTGTATTACATATTGAATTTCATTGTGAAAAAAATACTAAAAAAACAAAGTCTAACTTCCGAACAAACTAACGTTTCTTCTTGAATGCAGATTTATTAATTTTTTTTAAAATCTGTTGGGAAACATCACTGTGTTAATGCATAAAGTTTGTGGGTTTTTCTTTAATTTTATTCAAATTGTTGTTGTGGGATTGTTTAATATTTAAAATAATCCAACGTAGGATTTAAGTTATCGGTTTTTGAACAGCCAATAAACTGAGTAGGAAAGGCAGAGCTAATTTATTTTCGGCCAAGATTAATGCGAATCTAATTATTCCGCAATCCTATTGAAAAACTAAATGTTTGATAGTTTCAGAAATAAATTGACTAGTCATTTAACTTTGAAAAATCAATATATACAAAGTCTGCAGCTTTTATCACAGCACAAAACGACCTTCATAATGAAACACTTTAAGAGTTACATGCGGTTATTATTCATCATAAATTTATCTGGAACTTGATAACAAAATTGCATTAATCGAGTGCACAGATTTAAATGTATATATATTGTCCGAAAATAAAAACACTGCAATGTTTTTTAAATACAAGTTATTACAGTGAGATGTAGTTACTCTAGTAACCAAGAGGAAATAAGTACGAATAAGTACAGTAACTGAAGGTTAAACTAAATCAGTCTCTACCAATAGTGTTCAAGAAGAAGCAAATTCATTAATCGCCTGGTTATTCAGCTCACATAAACTTTTCACCTTAAGTTCTAATGCATTTTAATGATAATGAACTAAAGGTGACAAACATACCATCACTGAAGTCCGTTCCTGAGGAGTTCTCTTGTATACAAACAACCAGAATATTTAGAAATTGAACTTCATATATTCTCATACATAGCAATAGCAATTCAGTATTAAAATTATGTATCTAAAGGTTGTTACCTTTAATTTTTGAAAAATTAACTTAGCTCAAATAAAAAACCATATAATAAGCATGAATATGTTCTCTATTAATTGTACGAAAAATCATTTATTGGTACCAAAAATCAAAAGTTTATTTTTCTGAAGGAAAGAATATTTTATAGGCCAGTAATGTTACCGGAATAATGATAACAAAATTAACCTTTTAATCAAACATTGATGTGAATATAGTGACTCCTCTCGATACTATTGGTAAGCTATTCATTGTTATACAACGATAAATAAAGTTCTATAGATAACTAATACCCTGTTTTCCCTGAAAATATTTCAACCGTTTCTAATGAAGAAGCAGCCTCTTTAAATAAAATGCTTCATTTGGGTTTGTAAAATTTCTGGATAAGACTTTACTAGAAAATACGAAATTTAGATAGAAATATATGTAACTCATGTATTTCATTTCGTCAACAACTAATTGCTACAATCTTTATTAAAATGAAATCGTATCGCCATCAAATGTCTGCGGTTCTATAGGGACGTTAAGAATGAGACACATGGTACCAGTAAACTACTGATACATCATACTTCCTAGTAAGACCACAGACAACTATGCTACTGAGCCCAAATTAAAATTTCTGAAATGGTATGAATAGTGACTGTAGGGCTAATTTCAAAATAACTATATGACACTTCTTGTATACCTCGTCCAAATCCGTGAAAACAGACTCTAATAGCGCACTAGATTACATGACTACAATGACACTGAATATTATAACAAAAACGCTTGTAATATACTGGGAAGATAAATTAAACACTGCCCAAATAAGAGTTGAATTTTAATAGTACTGGAAACATTATAATTATATTATTAGTTATTCAAGTCGTGAACTAGATTGATTCTTTGTATTCTTTTCCTGAAACGTTGAGTTTATTTTGAAATACTAATAATCAAATAAATAGGAACACATACGAACAGAGTTTAAGTTATTTTGTCAATTCATGTGACGTTTAAGAAATAAAATCAAGGAAAATACAAAGTTTGATAACTACTTAATCAGCAACACATTTGTTACTGAATAAGTATTGGAAAAGGATAAATGTGGGAGAATTATACGATATATCCATGAAATATTGACAACTATGCAGACCGTTTTAATTACTTCGAAGTCATATGACAAAATGTTGGAAACCTCATACTAGTTTGCTTATTACAATAGGATTAAATTTAGACATTGTCTCAGATTACCTGAACACATTGTACTGAGATCGATTGAGCTCTAACAATCTAAGTTTAATCAAATTGAGTTTTAAAAGTTTAAATTATCTCAAAATCTTTCAGGATTATTCGACCATTCTTAAAGTTTACATTAATCTATCTACTACTTATTCAAAAATTCATCACTTAATATTCTACCACAACAAATGGAAAAAACACATGTTGCTCAGATAAACATCAAAATATTCACCACAAATCCTAAACGAAATACACAGACTATCAAGTGCATAACTCAAGATATTCGGTTCAAACATCTTAGTTGCTTGCATTTATCTAGTCAATCGACAGTTTGGAGATACTTGTATTTTTCAGTTACTGACTCTCAGAAATCTATTGATGATCAGAACTTAAAAGTACTGGAGAAATAGATAGAGATTTACCAAAAAGATATGAAGGCAGTCACGAAATCCAACACTAGAGTGATTCTTCTTCATCTGGTAGTTAGCGAACATTATATTAGAATAGATAAAGCCTTCTAGGTTTTGTATCAAGTTACGAACAATTCACATTCAGGAGCAAGATTACGACTCTTCTATACAGTGTAATTCATTGAGAATAAATTCGGAAAATCCAACTTATAAATTTAGGTATATTTAACTTCTATTTACAATGGGCCATGATCGAGTCACCCCATACAAACGTTATATATTATGAACTCTTACTCCTCACTCCCCCTTTTATATTTATCTCTCTTCTGCCCTATTCTCATCGATTTTACGTAAATTTCTTAACATTATTATCATATTTACCCTGACATTTCTTTTATTATAAATTATGTTCACTCAACTTTATTACTGTTAGCATCGTTGTTGCTATTATCTCAAATAACCTGCTATGGACTTTATTGATATGATTTATTTTATTACTCTAGTTCTAACTCAGTATCTTAGAACAAATATTTCTGCCCCATCCTTAAGTGAACATCTTCATTCACTAATGACACATTTTTGGCGTATTTTAACCGTAACCGATAAAAAAAGTTCACTATTTGAACAAGAACAGTCTTTAATTTGTCTATTTATTTATGCATTACTTTAGCCATTGTCATACAATAATCATGTATACCTAACCATTAAGCCGGGTGATGAGGTTATTGAAAACAAGTGTGAGCTCAAATATGTCTTGTTTACAAACACTTCAGAGCGATCTTTTAACTACTAAAATATAAAGTATTATGAAGCAGGAAATCCATTTTCACAAAATTGGTATATCTTAGACATGAAAAAAGTCACGTAATTCATGTATTTGTTTGATTTTTGTTAAACCGAACTAGTAACTATCACTTGAAAGTCCGGAATTCACTTCTGACTCCGTTGATACACATTAAGTTATTTTGAAATTTTCTGTATTTACCCAAAACGTTTTTTTCAGTTATGTACACACCAGTTTCTGTTCAGTGTTTCAAACTAGCAGTCATCACTTCAAGTTTACGAAATGAAATCCATCTGGTTTAAGTGACAAATAATTCTAACACTCACCATGTTTCCTCTATTTCGTATGATAACTTAAAGTTTAAATCACTACAAAATTATTATAATACTTTTATGATCGCCTAATCAAAGTTATTACAACACCTAACTTCAGTCTATTTCTAAAGTCCCTCACCTGTTTTGTTTTTCGAAAAATTTGTTACTCATGAATGGCTTATGTTCACCTGACCATTTGTTATACACTAAACTATTTCTAAAATAAAAATGTTGGGCTAACCAACTTCTGTTTATTTTATTAGAACTAGCAATATCTACATTTGGCCAATAGGAAAGTGGTGTAATGATGCTAAGACTATCTTCAAATCAGTAATTTAATAAGTGTTCTATTAGAAAAAACCTTTTCTTCATTTTGACGTAAGTTTTGTGCATATTTAGAGACTGATGACTTTTACGAAAATAATAGTCTTATCCTTCAAACTCTATGATATTTTCAAATGCTTAACAAACGTTTCTAACATATTTCATCTGTAGAGCACTTCAATCCATTACAGTAGTCTATAAGTATCTACTTATATCGACATAACTGAATCTAAAAATAATTGGTTTTAACACTAAACTAAAGCACATCAGTGAATGCTGATCATTAGTTTCGTTTTACTATTTTGTAAGTTTAATTTGCATATTTAATCAGCTAAGTCTGATAATAAAATTTTTGAAGTAATCAAATTAATACTACTAATATAGAAAGTTATATGCAATGATGTTTACCCAGATTCAGTTAATACGTATGTAAAAATATAATCTATGAAATGAGGTTTATTCAGATTTCTCCTCATCTACTTCTTTTTGACATTGAATGTTAGGATTTCCAGGAATTAGTTGAAATGGTTGAACTCGATGGACTATGGATAAGTGTAAGGGTAAATGTTCGATATAGTATGAGATTAAAACAGCGTTATTCATTAGCAATATTATTAGTTCATGGTGATGCTTCTTGCGGTCCAGGACCTACTGACACGTTGAAGTTAGTACTTCTTTGATCACTTTCCAGTTGTCTTCCATAGTGGTTTCTTCTTTCAGTAAATCTTGTAGGGCTTGGAACCTATTGTTGAGAGTTATCTTCAATTCGTTGACTTTCTCAGTATGTCGAAGGAAGGCTATATTGAATCCTTGTAATGCTGTTTCTCCAGTTGTCCAGTGATTCTTTAGCTTCAGTTTCATCTTGGCAACTACCAAGTGATGATCGAAAGCTATGTCAGCTCCTCTCCTGATTCTTACGTCTTCTGTTGACCTTCTGAATTTTCTGCTGATGCAAATATGATTGATCTGGTTCTGTGTAGTGTGATCCGGTGAGACCCATGTAGCTTAGTGTGTGCGTTTGTGGAGGAAAATTGTTCCATCTATAACCATTTTGTTAAATGCACATAGATTTGCAAACCTGTCACCATTCTCGTTCCTTTCTCTCAGTCCACATCGTCCCTTGATATCTTCATATTCGGTGTTGTCCATTCCGACTTTCGCATCTAGGTCTTCCATCAGAATGGTCAGATCCTTTTCTGAGCACTTCTCTACGGTCGACTGCAGCATCTCATAAATCTGATCTTTATCGTCGTCGTTCCTATCATTGGTGGGTGCATAGCATTGGATGACACTCCTAGTAATCCCCTCCTTTGTTCCGAAGGATGCACTGATGATTCTGGATTCATGAGATTCCCATCCGGTAAATGCTTTATGTACTTCTTTGGACAGCATTTGTGCAACACCTTGTGTGTGCGGAGCATTTTCTTCTTCATGACCAGAGTACGACAGCACATCCACTGAAGCTAATTTTTTCTGTTCAGCTTGTGTCCAATGGGTTTCACTGATTCCGAAAATCGTCACTTTGTATCTCCTCATTTGATTAGTCCTACCGGTCTCCTACATTGTCCGAACATTCCATGTAACTATATTAACTGTTATAAGCAAAGGTGGATAGTGGCTAGCAGTGGAATCCATGACGCGCGTTTCGTCCTATTTGGGACTCGTCAGCTGGATGTACCTGCATCTCAGAGTTAATGTTCACTCTGGGACTCGAACCCAGTACCTTTCGCTTCAAACGCCGTCGTGCTACACACTCAGTTACTGAGTACTGATAGCCACTTGCTTGTGCGATGGGGTGAAGTTTAAATTCACTTGGTATTATTTGTTTGAATCTTCCCATTGATGTTTAGGACTGTAATTGATCAGTCTCTTATTGGCATATGTGCATACTGTGCGTATTGCCTCGATATAGCCTTGATTCACAAGCATTATAAGCAATTGCTGTCCTAAACATCAATGGGAAGATTCAAACAAATAATACCAAGTGAATTTATATTAACTGTTGCTCTGATTATTAGAAAGGGCATCGGTCTCGTGACTTCCGAAGAATATCGACTTTCAACTCCCAGAACACAGTTTAAATGGTTTAATTTGTTTATTCTGTTTAGCTTTGTTTGCAAGGTTGTTTTCTACGGGATGGGGTTGCTAACCCCGTGCCCAACCCTCCTCCTTTACCCGGGACTGCTGGTAACACTAGAACAGCTACAGAGGAAGTTCTAACTTGCAAAAAATAACCCAGAAGTAACCCATGAACTGTTAAAGCATTTTGGAATTGCCAGCACATCAAAGGTAGTTCAGATGAACACTATATTAAGCATACCCACATAAAATCCTCTTTCCAATGTATAGTTCTTATAAATAATTGAAATTTCATCTACCCCTTCTTCTAAAGACACTGTAATCAACCTAGAGTCTTGTCCCATTTCGGTCTACTCGAAACAGAGCTAATACTATGGTTATTTAGTCGATGAAATTAAGTATATAATATTTACCGATCAGTTAAGCAAAATGTGATGTAAATAAAGTAATACATCGTTAGAATTTAGGCAACATTAGTCAGATTTTTCAGTTTTACAACGGTACCCAGATTATTGTTGTTTTAAGTTTAATCCTTACATCAACATAAGTCTTTACTGCTATGTCAATGAGATTAATATTTAAGAATAAGTTTTTTTTGCCAAAATTTCCCTAATTTTAAATTTGTTTATTAGAAACAATGTTTTGTTACATTTTTGTAAAGTTCTAATGTTCAGCGAATAATTCTTTCTTAATCATACAACCAAAAGCTTTTTAAAAGAAATTGATCATACCACGTCAAGCAGAAAAGGAGATAAGGATAATTTACATAAGAACTGAACTAAACCCTTGTTTAGACCATTTTGTTATCTTTGTTCATAAGTAACACCATTTAGTGTGGAACTAATTTAAAAATAAAAGTAATAAGTTTATTTATGTGTAGAAAATAACAGCATGAATAAATTTAGCGTTTATTTCATCATGCCGTTAAATGATGAAACCACCATAATCTGACATAGTAAAATAAATTTTGTCGACAAAAACAAATGTATATGTATCCAATACTAAACTTGTTAACTCATCGTAAAACTAGTTTTGGACAGATATTGTTAGCTATTTCAGGAAACAAGATTGAAAGTTTATTATGAACACGTTAATGAAGTACCGTGTTAATAGAAAACTTACTATGTTGATCATCTAGAAACAACTAAAATGATTTCCCTTCAGGTTTTCTTTTTATGAAAACAGATCTCGTAGAATTGCACATTTATTGACGCATTGTTCGGTATTGAAATAGAAAAATTATATCACGATCTTTCGGTATTCAAAAAAGTTATCCTAAACTAAAACTTGTAAGACCTATTCTCTTGTTTGAAGTGCTTAATTAGACAAAGCATTACCTCTAAGTGTGAATAAAATCATTTGATTATTTAATGATCAACATGAGATTTTAACTAACCAGAATACTAAGCTGAACAAGAAAAAATTCTAAATTTTGCAGACACGTTAACTGATTGTTTCACAATAAGTGTATAGACAAAGTATTGAAATGATTATTTTTAGCTCAAGAGGACGATTTTCGAGGTATTTCGCTCTCTAAGTTGTATGATTTAGTCGCGAGGCTATCATTTTCTTTCGAGAAAACATCAACATATTTGATTTTGATGAACCAAACACATCTAACAAGAAAGTTTTGAAATACAAACTATTGACCCACCGATATTTACGGAAAAACTAAAAGATAGTGGCCATCTAAACTCATGAACGAAACACAACAGTAGTTATGAACAAAAGATGTGATAATTATATAGCTCTTGAACATCTCTCCACGCGAGTATATTAAGTCAAGTAAGCATCAAACAGTGAATAGCAATATGAAATCAGGGATAAACCTACTTTTAAGAGTGAAATCGTCCAACCGAATATGTGTAGTTTACACTACAATCTAGAACATGGCTCTAGAAAAATACATAAACCTGAAATCACACTAAGACCCAGAGTAGATTTTGCAAACACAACTACATATCCTTTATTCGAATACCTTGGTTATATTTTTAGGCATTGTTAGAAAAACATGGGCACAGTATTTAAAAATTCTCATGGTTTTAAACCTACAGTATCTAAAGTAGCTATTACCAAGCGCCTCCTACCAAACAGCCCATGACGTTCTGTTAATATACACACATATTTTCGATAAATACAGTACCTATGTCTTGTCAAGCAGATGTCCGTCAACTTTCATTTTAACCGAAATCTTCTGCGCCTAAATTCAACAATTTACACTCGGAAGGAAACTTTGATAGCAAACAAGCGAAGTATCGACGAGATACTTCATTTTCTCTATCGTCCCCAATCTATTCACCTGACATAAAACCTCTCACTCTCGTCAGTGCTATTGGACCGCATATTTGATTTAGATGTTTAAATAATAAATTTGTTAGCTTAAAGTTTTTTCCTAGAAACACTGCAGAACCTTCTCGCGACAAGAAATATCCTCTAGTAATAACGTTACATACTAACTGTTGATATTGAGTTTTCAACTAAGCCAAAAATGCTTCCTCAACGTTTAGCGAAACAAGTTGATTGTCACTACCTCAATGATTTTTATGTGGTGGCCTGTAATGTTAATGACTTTGGATGAAGTGTACACAATGATCATGGGTACATTTGAAACGAAAGGATAAATTTTGTGAAAAGCATGGTTTAATGACTAAAGCACTGGGCTTTAACAACTAGGCAACATGTTCGAACCCAATTCATCTACTTCAATTTTCGCTGTCATAAGTTATCACTAGGACCCATACAAACAACGTGGTTCAAGACCGAGTGTATAAACCTGTATGTGCGAAATAAGTTACAATAACGATACAGGGGACTGAGACAAAGCATATGAAATCCTAAATGCATCACACTATATTTTTCTTCCTTTCCACATATATCCCAAATACGCTAATAATGATATCATACAATGCTTCCTCATGAAAATAATTTATATAATTTACATACGTTAACGTGATCAGATCCGAAATTCGGTATATTCAGTATTACGGATAGTAGGCCGACTAATCTGAAATACTTGTTATTTATTTAACTCTTCAAGTACAAGACCTAAGAAAAATATTACAGAACCACCACTGGCTTTGATTCTAAACTATTATACATCACTTTCAACCACTCGACGACAATTTCTTGGACCCTAATAAGTCATGATGCGCTGACGGAAGCCAACCTAACTTGCTTGTTCTACGCCTCCAAACTGTCAATTTACCGTTTGTTTTTGTAGTCAACCTAAATGTCAGCAGAGATATATGGCAATTGCCAATATAGGAGTGAATAGTGTCTAATTCACTAATGTCAGTTATTTAGTATGATATCAACACACTTAAGCACTCATCTGCTCTCCCTAATTACGTACATCATGGTGACACTGAACACCAGTATTAAATGAACAGCTGTAACTAGATACAGGCAACAAATGTTCTTAGCTCAGAATCCATCCTTTAAATGTTCTCAACCACAACTGTTTGGAGCCGGGCTGAGGTTGTGAAAACACCATAGTTGATTCACATTTGCGTATAAGGTTTTAACTTTCTAAACAGATTGATGTAGTACCCACATGCCTAGACAGACGAATCTGACCACTCTCAAAAGATACACCACTAAATGTAAACGCATGAACACGCTCCTACCAGTTTCGTAAGACATTTTACACTTTAATAAAGGCTAAGAGGTAATTGACAAAGTGCAAATACTGGTAAACAGCACTTCAAAAGCCTGAACTGTATCCCAGTCAGGATCACTTAATGACGGAAGTGGATAGCAACTTTAGATAGCGTTTAGTCTATGGATATCAAGTTTAAACAAAGATCAAGAGCTTTGTATTAATATTCTTAAATAAAATTTATTAATAATTAGTTTTGTGTGATTACTTATCGTAACAGAAAATCCACCCATCTCTGCATGATACCCATGAAATAAGTCAAACAGGCGTAGTTACACTATTTGATCAATTTGTCTTTGGCGTCAAAGAATGATGTAATATTTCAAGGAGAGAAAACGAGTAGGAAAATATCCGCCCGAAATACAACCATAACCCTACTTCACGCAAGTCTTATTTCCAAAAGTGCTCTTTTCAAACTTCCACCCCAAAAAGTAAATAAAACTTGTAGGTATTCAATGAATAAGAACCAGGAAACGAATTTGAACTAAACAATTTCAGTCAAGAATAAACCTCGATGTAGTTAAAACAAATTTTATTTTATTTATTAAACTTCAGGCTAAAGTTAACGAACGCATAAGTGTTTCCATACTACACCAATTTTCGCTTTTTCGGTACTGGTTTAGAAACTTGATGTCCATAGTTAGTAGCCAACGAAAACTGAATTGAACCACTAGAGGCACTCTCATTTTTGTACTTTTTTTTCTTGCTTTTATTTGGCTTAAGGTTTGAATTCTTAACAGGATCACTTGGTGATTCAGCTAGAGACTTAATCTCCACACTTCGTTGCTGATTTAAATGAGAATTACTTTTTCTGCTTTTCCGTTTCGGCTTTTCGTTTGACAGAACCTTTGGATCAGTAAATGTTGAAACGTTTGGTACACGGACTAACTAAGACATGAAAAAATGAGGTACATAAGGTAAGGTGTACGAAACATCGACTATAATAGATAAAACATTTAGATTGAGTTAATTAATACAGTCACAGAGCTAGTTACGAGCACAAAGTGTACAAGTAATACACACTTGTACGAGCTTAAACGGCTTATCCATAAGTTGATAAATAAAACAATACGAAATTCATAAGATAACATACGTGATCCATACTTAACTCAAAAACGCCAAGACTATTACTTCTTTGATTCCCTTTTATCTGAATACTTACAGTTAAATATATTAATCACAAAGACATTTCGATTTGAAAAAATGTCATCACGTTTGTAGTGAACTTTCTACAACTTTGAAAATTATTTAGTATGTTATGAAGCTATTACTATAAACCTACAAAGTAAAATCATTACTTTTGTCAGACTACTGATCGACCTAAAAAAGAAAACTCTGCACTACACGCTACCTATTACCAACTACTAGATATAGCTTAAAAATGTTAGCAATTTCAGTAATTTGAACGTTATAGCAGTGGTGGTAGTATTTTAGTGGTATGTCGAACAACTAGATATATACAAATCAACGTCATCCTCTCAAGGGTATGACTTAGAACTTTTCACCATTTGTATGTAATGATGTCTTGATTACTCACCCAGTAGAAAATGAAACTAACCACTAATAGAAGAATTATTCTGAAAAATGTTTGCTTACAAGTGAAGATCTACGACTCCTTAGGTCAAAGTTTAAGTTAATTGGCGTATCATGGAGGACAACTCCATGTCGTGTATTGAATGCTTCAAGAGCGTCTTTTTGATTGGTAAATATAACACGACAATGCCTTTAAAAAAATGACAAAAAACACAGAGCTATTATGAAACTGCTGTTGTGGGTGTATAAATAATAGTCAACTGACTTCAAATGAAAAGCTGCATCACTAATGGGGTGAATAAATCGCTAATAACAATATAAGAAAGCAAGTGTATGTCTGATTACTGAGTTCCACTTACCTCCATTTTATCCTGCAAGTCACAATGTGACAAAGGTCGGTTATGAAAACAATAAAACAAAAATCCCACACTTCACTTTAGATCGTTTCCAAGTTAATTAAAGATGTATCGGACATTTGAAGCATTTCAAGAAAACGAGTAAGCAATTTCCCTTTGAATAGAAGTAGATTCGACCAATCGTCAGCCTTTAAACCCTAGATCCACAGTAAAACTAGGTCATAATTAGAACTTTTTGTGACCAGTCAGAGAGATTATTTGATTTATCATTAAGCGGTTTTGTTTAGTATACTGTGTAGAATTGTAGAAGTAAAACAGTTTCCCCTTTTTAATGAAATTACGGACTATGAGTGAGTATTCTGTTGTTTCCCCATATTGGTGTTTTTATAACTTTAATGTAAAGTGATTTCTTGGAATTATATCAACTTTAAACCTGTAAACCAGAGTTTGAAATTTTCCCAAGTAAGGTTCGAAGTATGTTGCTTGCTTTGGAGCATAAAGTATGTACATCTACAAAAACTAGATAACGTTAATTCGGTATAAACAAGAGCTGCTAAATTTATTTAAACAGATACTAATCTTTATCATTAGATGAACACTATAATGCTATGAATAACAATAAATGACTATTGAATATCTTATGCACTAAACAATAACACTATCAAATAATGGTTACTAACCACAGAGCACGTTCATGTACAATGAAGTCAAAAGACTCAGCGTTAGGAAATAGGTCCCGAATTTCCTGTTCAGTTGATCGACGATTGATACCTGCTACATACAGTTTATTCAAATTAAAATCACTTAGTTCATATGATTGTGGTGGCCTCCAACTATTAGACGGAGATTTACAGCGCTCAGAACACAACGCCACAGCAACAGGAATATCTCCAAAAAATTTGTCACCCAATGACTTAAGACTAGACAATGCTGCTTCACGTGAATTATACTCCACAAGTGCTAATCTACCAAATCAAGAAGTCAATGATTAGATTACAATATTGGCTAACAGAATTTACACAACTTTGTACGACATTGATTCATTAGATTTAGACTCCAGGGCAAAAATCTTTATGGGATAAATTGAATATACAATTTTTTGGGGATTGTTGGTGACTTTGCAAAAAGATTAATCGAAAACTATTGCAGAAGGACTGAAATACAACCGGTGATCCATCAATACAGCCAATTTACACACTTAAAATCAAAACCATACGTATCAGCGAATGACCAATCACTATAAAAACTGGTCCATTAAAAAGATAAAAAAATATGGTTGAAAGTGACTAATCGATGGGTGGAACATCTGACATCAGGGAGAACTAGCAGAACTACACTAAAACTTTAAGTAAGCTCTAATGAACATATTGAAACGGACAGTAAGAATTTAACATGCGACTGCCGATTTGAAGATGCAATAAAAAGTTAGCAAATCAGTACGCCATCACAAGTTTACAGTTTAGATGGCTAAGACCAGTCGATATAAAGTTTGCACCCATTTCGAGGTTTATTCCGAAACAAATCTATTATATATCTAGGAAGGTACAGAAATATCATAGCATAAAGGGAAATATATGATTTGGCTATAATAATAAGTAATATTTCAACATAGTAACATCACTACAATTTAAATACGTGTCAACTGAAACCAATGAAATTATTACAGACAAATCAGCTTTCTAAAAGCATGCATGTCAGAACATTACCCAGTAGACTCTTAAGAGGGGGATGCAAAAAAATCAACAACTGAATACACGAACATCTTATCAACTCTGGGCACTTCCTTCCAATGTTGCAGGTGGATTCACTCTTTCTCTCTTTTAGAATCTCGATCCCAAAATCGCCTGTACCATTTCTTTTCTTTTCTTATGTCTAATTTTTTCCACTACTACTGATGGTGTTACTACTACTATTCTGGTATTGGTCTTGACAATTTTATCTCACTGTGCTATTGTATTGTGGCAACTTCGACCAATGCACTTACGTATCAGTTTCTACATTGCGCATGATTGACTGAAATCGGCCCACCAGAATTGTATGTCAAAATAATCTGCAAAGTCAGATAAGTGGGATCAAAAGGAGCATCAAGCAAAAACTTGCACACTACAAACCAGCAGTTTAAACCTGAACTCTGAGTGCAAAAGCAGCACGTGAAATATCTTATTCTTATGTGCCCTAAGCACTCTTCAGTGTTTTCTTTGTTTTTAGTAAGTAATCACTTGATATCATTCTTTTCTATATTTTCAGAATTATTGCTCATTCGTTATTATTCCTATAAAATGGTCAACTTAACTCTCATATTGCTGGTCTATAAACTATTCCCACCTCACGATTTTTCTTTAAGTTTTACATCATTACACAACCTTCTTGTGATGTATGAAATCCCCAGGTGATTTGTGATGGAATCCTTTTCTTATCTTTCGAAAGACTAATATATTTGTTAGATCACTAGAAATACGATTATACAGCTTCAGTAAATATCGTCTAAAAATTTCCTTTGCTGAACTGTCGTTAATTCCTTTCCAATGACACCAGATTTTTCCAATTACTTAATAAAACTACCACGAAATGAAGTATGTGAAAAAATCAAAAGAAACATAAAGACATAGAAATGTAGCATGATATGCGATACTCTAAAAAGAAAAATTACCCATGTTTTAAGTGACGAGACGGGTTTAACAATCGACTATTTGCTGAATTACGACACAATGCTTTCAGCTGAGAAAGACTTGTATTTCGTGGTAATTTACGTAAATATAATGTGCGTGAATTCATTTCATCTATCGAAGCAAAACGGGATGAATGAAGTTTTCAACCAAAAAGACAGAAACCAAAAACTACCTATCAAAGATAAGAATTACATAGATCCTAGATATCCTTTCAGACGACTAAAACCAATTATGAATAATCAACCAAAAAGGAGTAAACTAAAGGCACGATAAAGAGCAAGAGGTGTGTGAGATCATGCTTAGGGTAAAGCCATCAATATCTCGTTTGACGACCTACTAATTTAGTTAAAATCACTGTGAAGAGTGGCCGAACTGATAAATTGAGTAGATTACACAAAACAAAACTCCTACCCATTCACTTTTTTATGAATGAGATTCAATCAAATTAGTTCAAGTTACTTTTCAGTTAGTCGAAAGTAATGAGGATCAAAATCACAGACTAACAAGTGGATTTTCGCTTTTATAGTTGGAACACATAATACATGCGAAAAACAAAACTATACAATTATAGACCAATAGTATGGATAAATTTGAAAAGTACAAGTAAACGTAACCAGGAAAATAGAAATAATCGTGAACCAAACTACTGTGTACTATGTGCTTTCGAGACCCAATTTCAAGACATATTTTTTATACAACTGTACGATTATTAATAGAATTTTGTATACAGTCAGAATGCCACAAGTCTTCTTTCGAAACTGTACTCATAGACAATTAACGTAAACTAAATAAGTCAGCAACTACAAACAGACATTAATGTGAATGACAGTCATTTGATGAACAGCCATTGATGAAATCCATATTTTCTAAGTAGAACTCGAAATGTTCAGAAATCACTCCATGCGTCCCAGAGTAGCGAGTTATTAATTTGAGCACTCTGTTTTTAACCAAGGTTTGAACCATGTTCGAAGTGATATCTCCAGAATTAGTGAAAGCAGCTTAAAGTAATAAACTAACCCAATAGAAATAAACGACTTTCACGAACATTAATTTCAACCTATTATCGATCGACATGTAAGCATCTAATTAAAACTAAGAAGATCGTGACCTTGGTCTTTCACCTGTCACCAGTAGAGTCATAAGACCAATGAATACGGAAACTTTACTATATTGAAAGTTTTCCTTGTCAGTGGAATTCTGAATACTGCACCTTAGAGTACACATTTCTAGAAATGATTAATATATTTCATTTTACCCATTGTGCAGAAAATAAAACCCGAATAAGTAATCCCCTACGTGATCTTACAAGTCAACACCATAATAGTAGTGAAACCATAGAGGGTTAGATCAACTTTATTCTCAAAGCGGTCAAAGGTGAAAAAACTAAATATTTGTTCAGAAAATCTAGATATGCTAAAATATATCAACAAAGCCTGTAGTAATACCTCTAAGCCCAATTACTATTCTCGTAGAGAAATGAGCGGAGTGTCTATCATCGTACATGCTATTTTACTGTTTGAAAAGACTTTCGCATCTTTTTTTATATCTTTGAGCTTCATTATGAGGTGGAATATATTTAAATATATATTAAATAAAAGGAATGAAACAAAGAAAAAACAATTAAAAAATTAACTATTTCATTAGGAATAGTTTAAAAATAACTTACTTATTCGGCTCCTAATTTCAGTCAAAAGTGTTTCTTTATTTTGTTCTATTGTGGAGATTGTTAAAGGGTTGGCGTTAACCTGCTGGAAAACGAAAACCCTATTTTTATAATGTCTAAACACTTTTTTACCTATGTTAGTTTAATTAACATATAAAAAGCAACCCAAATGACTCAATTATCGGGCGCCTAACTAAGACTCGTGAACTGCAAACACGAGAAAATCAGGCCAGCTTCAGACCTGGTCGTGGCTGAATCGACCACATATTCACTATTCGTCAGGTTTTAGAACACAGATATGTTTATCGGCGTCCGACAATGATAGTTGTTCTTGACTTAAAAGCATCATTTGACTCTGTAGACAGAGAGGCTATGTGGCCGTGTCTGTCATTGAAAAGTGTACCTCAGAAGTACATAAACTTTATGCCCCCAAATGCCCTGGTACGGCCGAGAGTGGCGAGAGTCCGCTCTCCCTCTCGAAATGCTCTCACATGGCCACGCGAATATATAGCCTCTGCCAGGGAAGTCCTACTCACTGCCTTCTCGTGGCGGGGGTGTTGTTTACGAAAGTGAGAGGACGAAGAGCGAATGTCCGGCGCTTTAACCGGGTTGGTGGACATGGAGGGTCCACCTAGGGGAGTTGGAAAACCTTGATTCCAAACCAATGGTGCACATGGGCCCCAGGATCCTGATGGAACGAATGGCGTATGAACCTATTGTTGGTCACCGGCTACCATGGGACTGCATCTCCTCACGATGCTCCACTGCCTTGTGGATCAGACCCTTAGGTCAAAGGCTCGGGGTGCGGCCCCCTAAGAAAACCACCTGCTTCAGTCTGGGCACCTGGGCAGTATCTCAGCCCTCACACAAATCAAATGAGATTTGTGAGGCGCATATTTATCTGGTGCTTTTTGTACCAATATTTATGAGATCCACAAATATTGTGCGACCAACCTTCCATTGTACGTGAGGCTAGATACCTGTCTGTACAAGACATAGATTAGCTACCACTCGGTCATAGGGATCTCAGCTAGAACTCCGAGGAATTACT
>NC_031502.1:14478388-14494802 GCF_000237925.1 Schistosoma mansoni | reverse complement strand
CATATTGTTTTTGATCACACAATCGGGTGTCAGTTTCTCTATAGCTAGGATTTCAATAAGCTTTAGCATACGCTCTTGAAAACATTTGTACAAAATTAAGAAGGCTGACTTGATGTCAACCTTTGACTTTACTTACCCCTCGTAGAGGAGCATAGGCCGCCCACCAGTATTTTCCATCGAACTCTGTCTTAGGCAATTTTAACTGGTCTCAACCAAATGTTTCGTAATGGATGAAGATATTAGCCTATCCTGTGGTCTTATTTGACCGCTGGAATTCATTTGTCTTTGTAGCCATTTGAATACTTTTTCAGCCAGCCTTACTGGTAGCTCACGACTGCTCCTCCCTATGTACGTGTTTTTGCACACCCAATGGGATGTGATACAGTCGCTTACACGCTGATAGGGTTTTTGGCGACACACAGACATCGATTTTTGATAATGACGAATTGGGCTGCATAAAATGTCCTAATGATGGTCTTCGTTTCAACATGAGACTATGTGAGTCACCTCTAAATGATAAGGTAATGTGGACTCGTGTTTCGGGTGCCAAACGCGTCTTAGATCTCATCGTATCGCTACCTTTCGAACGGTCTATAAATATTATTGACCACACCGTAAAATAGAAAATAATATTTGTACAGAACCAGGCCAAATGAGGCTGTAAGCGTGGGAGACAATAATCAATAAACTGAGTATAACTTAGGAACAGTAAATCATACAATAATAACCAATAGGTCAAAATGAAGCTTACAATAAGATGAATATAGATATAGATAATCTAGTTACCGAATAGTTATACAATAAGAATGATAGTCCAATAGTAGGTCCTGCAAGTTACCCGTACTTATATCTTCGCTACTACTTAACATAAACGACTCTCTTCTGTGCCTAGACGCCCGACCTGTGCATTCAAGTCTCCGGCTAATACTACAATATCTGTCGAACGCGCTTTCTGGAGAAAAACAGTTAACTGATGGTAAAACTCATCCTTGATTGCATCCGGGCTGCAATCTGTCGGGGCATAGGCGGAGATGACGAAAAGACACCGTTTCTCGCGCCGATTTCTTCTCACTTTGATGGAACTTTCTAATCTAACAGCACATAACCGACTGTTAAGCACATAAACGACTGTTGAGACAGAGTGGGTTGGAGAATGCTGATGGGCGGCCTATGCTCCATTGAGAGTAACAGGCGAAACTAAGTACGTAAGTAAGATATGCAGCCGATTCAAACTTAGAAATATTCAACAAAACAATGAGCCGAGACTTAAATATTCCAAAACTGTACTCAAAACTTTAAAATTACATTACTTCATTCACTGATATTCCAGCTATACATAAGCCCAAAAATTTACCTTATAATCTTTATTGACTTCACTAGAAGCAACTTCCGCTTTGTAAAAGGATTTCCAACAGGACTGTGTAGACTCAACCGATCCTGAACTCTGACAAGCGCGCTTTTTGCAATCTTTAGTCCGTGGTATTAGGTAACCACTAGTAGGAACTTTAGGTGCATTATGTACACTTCTTGAAGTCCCTGGAATGCTTTCAACCATAACTAAAAGCCTTAAAAACATGAAAGTTCAAAATTTGTTAAATAAACCTAGTAAAATGTTTTAAAACGAAGATAAACGGTATTTAACCGAACACTATTGACCAGTACCAAATATATCAGTTAGTCATCATGTAAGTTCAAACACCAAAACCTAACCTCATGATTCACAGTAGCTAATATCAACGCAAATATCCTCAATCACACACACAAGTATCGGATTGCACGATATCTAATTCTAAATATCAAAACCTTATACTGATTTTCTACTAGCTTGGGTTTGGGCAGCCGGGCAGAATCACATCCTTCACACAAATCAATGGTAACCACTACTGGCCTCATTGTTACTGTGTGGTGCATATGTATTTGGTGTCCTCTTGTACCAATGTTTGTGTTCAAATAAATAAATAAATCATAACACTAATCTGGTTTCACTATGTTACTCCAATATGGAGGCCCAAGAAATATGTGAAGAGCAAAAGAAGTTATCTCAAGAGGCCTGTATGACTTCTCAATTATGATCAACGGCCAATCAAATGTGCCGGAAAATATGACACTTGATTAGTTTATTAAACTAAATCAAAAATTTGATCGAATTTGCAGAACGACAAGGCCAAACGGCTAATGGAGCACATTAAAATGTACTAGAACAACGATTCAGGATCGTTGAGTTTAATTTCTTGGTAGTAAATTATGCAGGAGAGAACACTAAATTACCAAGTGGTAACTTAAACGCGACCCTAAAGTCATTTTATCATAACGAATAAGATTTTGCGCTTCCTAAATTTTGAAACGAATGCGCACCCATTCTACCGTCAGAGCATTTGGCGTAAACAATTTAATTTAGCTACTTGAAAGAAACGGGATAAGGTCATACTTAAGTAAAAGTATGGGAGAGTTGTACCTACAAAATTCAGGTGTTTATCACCAATTATGAATAATACAGTTGAGTATCATGAACTCTCAACGTCTAACACTTGCTTAATTCACCACATGTTTAGCAGAATACATAGAAGAGATTTTAAATATCAACGAGTTTCCATTTTATGATTACTTAACATAAAGCGTGATTTAAAAACTATTCTCTGTATAAATTAGGAACTGGTACCTGAATTTTGTTTATCTACATTACAACCACCTATTATGCAGAGACCAATTCAGACTGATAACAATCAGAAACGCTTACAGTTAGGCAGTAAACCGAAAATGTGAGCCAAAAGCTATTTCTTTAGAAGCCTGAGGAAGATTTCAGCAAATACAATGTCTACCAGATAGAAACAACCCATAAGTTATATGAGGTGGGTATGACTTCGCTTTCGCAATCCGAGTAACTTTTTTGACCTAGATGAGTAAGTTACGGCTAGTTAATTGAAACACGAGAAATACACGACGCAAAGCTATAACCAGGCAGAAACAAAGTATACGGACAAACCAATCAGATTTCGGCGAGACTATAACTCATGGATGAGCCAATCAGAAGCGTTTGAGGGGTTTCAAGATCACGACGCCAATTACAGTACCTGATGCTCACATACGATTGGTTCAATACGGATTTTAGGGAAGACATTATAACTGAACGGCTACAACAAATGGGACTACTAAGAAGTTCCTTTATTTGTGATTGTGGGAATCAAATGACTTGTGGACCTTGTGCAGACTACCGCGACGATGTTGTCTTTCGATGTAATATGTGTTGGGAGAGGAAGTCTGCTAGAATAGGAACTTTTTTCCCCTCGATTCGCATTGAGACTAAGGCGAATTATGATAATGCTGCGAACTGGATAATAAAAGCACCAGTAACACCGGCTGTAAAATTTGCAGATTTTACTGAAGCTTCGACTGTTTAGTGACATGAGTATTGTAGAGATATACGAGCAGTGAAAATGACAAGCTTACATGAGTTATTTGGGAGAATCGTTGAAATAGGCAAAACAGTTGCCAGGAAATGAAAATTCAATAGAGGACGTAGTGTTGAAGAGCACTGGGTAAGTAGCACTTACATAAACATACCTCACAGGTCCTTGGAATATACAACAGGTCATCTCAAAAGGGACAGTTCTAACGGGTCAGATGCCGACAGGCTACAACTATAGTACCAATTATACGGGAATATGTGCAGCCAGGTACTACAATATATACGGGTGATTGGAGAGAGTACCGATGCCTACATAGACTTGGTTATGTGCATTGTGTCGTCCACAAACGGCATTTTGTGGACCGAACAACCGGAGTGCACACAAACAATATTGGAGATATGTGGTCAAGGCTGAAAGTTTTTGCCACCTTATCATGGCTTCAGAGGTCGACTACTATGGAGTTATATGGATAACTACCGTATGCATAACGATTTTAGAGCCTCTGAACCTCTTTCTAACCTTAAAATGTTCAGAAATCACATAAAAGAAATTTTGGCGAGACTAAACTATAGTGCCGACCTTTGAACGAATCTCAAATGACCTTGAGAAATATTAGCCAATCAGAAGACAGTTAGCATACAGTGAAATATATAATACAAAACTCAAATATTAAAGAAGATACTGTTCTTTTACATAACTCAAAAACATCTCAAGGTCAGATATAGGTTCAGAAGTTCTAAAATCATAGTGAATTCGGTACAGGAACACATCCATATGGCTCCATAGTAGTCGACCTCTGAAGCCGTGATAAGGTCCCAAAAATTCTTTTAGCTTCGACCACATAGCTTCAATGTTGTTGGTATATTGGTATGGTTTACGGTTTAGGGTTAGGGTTTATGGTTAAGGGTGAGACTATAAGTTATGGACGACCTTTGAGCAACGCTAGAGTGATCCTGAGTGTCAAAATAATAACTAAGACCAAATGAGGGTTATAAACTTGTGTAGAGAATTCAAATTATGATTTACAGTTCATGGTTAAGGCTAGGAATTGTACTTAGGGTTCTCATCACGAACTGACATCAGCTATGATGCCAAAACTCTATTTATCCAAATATATAGTTGAATTTCGCGCCAAAATCTTATGATCACTTCTCTTGCAAACGCTGAATTATCACGTCTTCCCTAAAATCCGCTGTAAACCGAACGTACGTAAGCATCAGGTACCGAACTTAGCGCCGTGACCTTGAAGACCCGCGAAAGCTTCTGATTGACTCGGCAGTATACTTTAGTCTCGCAGAAATTTTGTATAATATACTTTGCTCTATACTGCTTCCTGATCAACTAATACTTCTCAAGATTCATTCAAGCGTCGTAATACCTCAGGATTTTGTCTTTACTTCCTCATGAAAATGGACATTAGTGAGAATGTTAAATAACGCATAATATTTTCGCACAGAAAGCTGGATGAGAGAGCAAAAGTGAGCAGACGACTCATCAAGCACAAAAATGTACTTACTCTTAACAAAGAAAGCAATCGACAGCAATTATGAACAACGCGAAGGTGAGATAAAACAAAGTGATAACCGGAAACAGAAGCTGACAAAGTAACTTTCCAAATCCGTTACAAATTGTAGCACGTCATATATTAGCGTTCGCTTGGGAGCAGGAGTGATCTGAAACAACAGCACAACATTAAGGACCGGAAAATGTCTCTGAAGTAAGAACGCGACGTAGTGGCACAACAGTTATATTTTTAAAATTGAAAGACGCGGTTCGAGTACAAAAAGGGAAACTTATTACAAAATACTTTTATTCACTGTTCTGAAGGTTCCGCCTACGTAGGGCTTGTTTCCCTTCTTTAAGTACGTTAACTCTTTGCTTCCCTGCAAAAAGAAAAACAAACTCGCGTTAGTAACGCCGCATGTAATGATTTTTAATGCCGTTACAAAACGAAGCTCCAACCACTCCGCCTTTTGCCAACGACCTTGAGGAGCAGATCCTTAAGAAGAACAACACAATCATCTTAAACCATTTTTCCGCGCGACAAGCTATTACATAAGGACTGACATCCTTCAGATCACGGACTGATGAACGGTTTTAAGTGTTCAGTTGTTGTATCAGATTGAGGTAAACAAAGGGCAGGCCAAACTGTCAAGATAGAAATATCCCCGTAGATGTGGATTTCATAGATCTAAGTAAAGCCTTTGACAAGGCTACTTATTCGGGTCCTAAACAAGAACTGGAAAGTTCTGGAATCCACTGTGAAACCATAGACTAGACGAGTGACATTCTCAATGACAGGAGACAGAGGATAAGAGCAAATGAAGCTCACTTAGCGTGAGAGCCTGTGAAACGTGGAGTTCCTCAAACTAAGTTCCTAGTTACCCTTCTTTTTCTACTTTTTTTAATGAATACCCAACTGTAGCAAAGTCATTCGTTCTACTCCTTGCCGATGACACAAAGATTTGGATTCCCATACACAGTATGTCAGATAGAATAATAGTACAGGACGATCTCAATTCACTGGCTGCATGGAAGGACAGGTGGTCATTACAAGTAAATTTTAACGAGAGTTTGACGATGCAATTAAATAACTATGGCGTATCATATCACTACACATTATGAAGAGTTGTGTTACCTAAAGTAATGGACTATAAGAATCTAGGAGTCATAATAAGCAGTGGCCAAAAAATTCCAAGCAGCTGCAAGGCTGTCGCTCCTGAAGACTGTACGGTATTATGGGCTGTTAGTAGGTCTTTCAGTACTTGGACGAAGAAATTTTTAGAGTATTATACCCAACTTTCGTGTGGCCGCACTAGGAATATGGGATTAGGACAACGAGTCCTTGTTTCGAGTATTAGGTGGATATACTGGAACGAGTCCAACGAGGAGGGAGCGAAATGGTAAAGGGTCTCTCTGTCCTTGCGTTTAGGACTGATCATTTAAAAGGACATTCTAAGAATGTACAAAAACCAAGATCACATTATTTACGTCTGAAGTTCTGTTTCTCTCACCGTGTACTGAACTACTGGAACTCTCTACCAGATCATGTAATATCAGAAACTTCTGTTGATATATTCCAGACAAGATTGGACCTCCACAGTGTTACAAATTGCAAGGCTTAATATAGGTCGATAGACCTCCTATTCTTACTACTGAGGAATGAAAACTCCAAAGGCTAGAAGGCCTGTTTTAGTTCTGTTGGTGGAGGTAAACAAATCCCTAAAATAAATAGTTCTGTGAGTATCCGACATTGGTCCTGACCTCATCAGTTTTAATGGATAAACCCTAGGTAAACGCTCACGGCCACATATCCAGGCTAGATCAACATCGGGAACTGCGTGTTAAGTATCCCTCGTAGCAACTAGCCAGCTTAGATCAAACACTTCTCAACTAATCGATAACTTTCCAACTATATTTTCGAACCGCTTCACTCCAGAGCTTATGACGAACTGTCATCTGAGTTTACAACCTCAAGTGGTGTCCGACAAGGCTGTCCACTATCCCCATTTTTTTTTAACTTCATTATAGACCTATTGCTGGAAATAACACACTCGTTGACTGAATTCTCGGGCACTTATCTTCTACCAGGAGGTCCACTTATCGACTTAGAATACGCAGATGACATAGTCCTGTTTGGTGAAGACGCTGACAAAATGCAGAGTCTTTTGTTATAACTGAGTAATAATGTCAGGATGTTTGGGATGCGTTTCTCCCCATCTAAATGTAAATTGTTACTCCAGGACTGGCCTGGGTCAACGTCTGAACTAAGGATAGGGTGTGAAGCAGTCGAACGCGTCAACAACTTCACTTACCTTCGAAGTCTGACCAGCCCCAATGGATTGGTGCCTGACAAAATCTCTCCACGGATTCAAAAAGCTCGTTTGGTTTTTGCTAACTTGTGTCACCTATGGCGAAGACGAGATGTCCATCTATCAATTAAGGGATAAGTATACTGCACAACAGTCCGGTCTGTTCCACTTTACAGCTGTGAAACGTGGCCATTAACAGTAGAAGATACTCGTAAGTTACTAGAATTTAACCACAGATGCCTTAGGAATATTGCTCGCATCTTCTGGGATCACCGGGTAAGTAATAGCGAGGTTAGACACAGGGTATTAGGGAATGATGGTAAATCAGTTGATGAGGTTATGAATCTTCATCGAATGAGATGGTTGGGCCACGTGTTACGGATGCCTGGACACCGATTACCACGACGTGCTATGCAGACTAGTATCGGCAATGGTTGGAAGAGAGTTAGGGGCGGCCAAACCAAAACGTGGCATCAGTCCTTGAAGTCACTAACTTGTAGTCTGAGCCTTGTTGGCAGATGCAGACTACTTGGTTGGGGTCCGCGTGACTATCATAACCAATGACTGGAGACTCTGGGTGACATGGCTCAGAATCGATTACAATGGCTTAGGTATATACACTCTTTATCTTCAATTAAACCTTGAGATTAAAATTGCTTCATAACTTCCTTCCTATACTATATCCTTATATGCAACCTATCTTTTATATTCTACCACCACTAAATTAACTACTTCTATGAACCCGGTGTTCATCTTGTGCTAACGAGGTATGGCAACTTGGACCGATGCATATATGTGCCTGGTCCTACGTTGTAGCTGACTGATTGACAACTGGCGAAGTCCTAGTTAAATGTATAGTAACAGTGTGGAGTGTTTGACAATTTTTTTGAAACAACAACATGGAACTTTCCTGAACAGATTTGTTGTGAATTTACAAAAGGCCGTCGCCAATTTGTTACGACTATAAAATAAGAAGGCCGTACGACAAGTCGTTATCATCTTATGTTCGACTTTTTATCACGTGAATTATCCATCAATCGAAATACGACTTTTCCTATCTTAACACTGTGCCAAATCAATGACGTTCGACCAGTATGAGTAGTCTAGCGTCCTTATTGGTCCCTTGTCTGCCTGACCCTTCCAATTGAGTCCAGAACACCAATTACAGCTTCTGCTATGCGAATCATTTAGTTGAAGCATACTCGGTTTATATACCAGACAGACAGACCGCACCACACCATAAAATAGAAAATAACTTCTGTACAAGATCAAGCCAAATGTGGCTGTGAACGTGGGATACAATAATCAATCAAATGAATATAATTTAGGGACAGTAAATCGTATAATAATAATTCATAGTTCCGAATGAAGCTTATAATAAGACGAATATAGATATACACAATCTAGTTATTCAATAGTTAAACAGTAAGAATTTATATAGAATAATGGTCCATTAATAAGTCCTGGGAGTTACCCGTACTTATATTTTCACCAGGATATAACAAGATTACCTCATAGTTAAGATTACTTTAAGGTAGTTGAATATTACACTACACACATTTGAAATAACCACTCAGAAAATTTTTTGTAAGAATTAGTTGACCGTCAATGACAGAAAACCATCGTTGATTGGATTATATACTCCTCTAGTTCTAGAATTAAGTAGTTACTAGATATGCAGCCTTCAACAGGGTATTGTTAAATAGAATGAAGGACTCCGTTGACGCCTAACTTCAAAATCAACAGGCTGGATTTCGTAAGGATCGATCGTGTACAGACCAAATCGCAACTCTATGGATCATTGTGGAACAATCAATTGAATGGAATTCATCACTCGACATCAACTTCATTGACTACGAGAAAGCATTTGATAGCATGGACAGGACAACACTATGGAGGCTTCTTCGACACTACGGCGTGCCTGAGAAGATAGTCAATATCATACGGAATTCCTATGATGGATTAAACTGCCAAATCATCCATGGAGGACAACACACCGACTCATTCGAGGTAAAGACCGGTGTTAGGCAAGGTTGCTTACTCTCACCCTTTCTCTTTCTCCTGATGACCGACTGGATCATGAAGACGTCAACATCTAGAGGGAAGCACGGGATACAGTGGACAGCTAGGATGCAGCTGGACGATTTAGACTTCGCAGATGATCTAGCTCTTCTATCACATACGCAACAACAAATGCAGAAGACGATCAATGTAGCAGAAGTCTCAGCAGCAGTAGGTCTCAATATAAACAAAGGGAAAAGCAAGACTCTCCGATAGAATACAACATGTATCAATCGAATTACACTTGAAGGAGAAGCTTAGGAGGATGTGGAAACCTTAACATATCTGGGCAGCATCATTGATGAACACGGTGGATCAGATGCAGATGTGAGGGCGAGGATCGGCAAAGCAAGAGCAGCACATTTACAACTGAAGAACATCTGGAACTGAAAACAATTGTCAACCAACACCAAGATCAGAATTTTCAATACAAATGTCAAGACAGTTTTACTGTATGGGGCGGAGACGTGGAAAACTACAAAAGCTATCATCCAGAAGATACAAGTGTCTATTAACAGTTGTCTACGCAAGATACCTCGGATACGTTGGCCAGACACTATCAGCAACAAGCTACTGTGGGAGAGAACAAACCAGATTTCAGCGGAGGAAGAAGCGCTGGAAGTGGATAGGACACACATTGAGGAAGTCACCCAACTGCATCACAAGACAAGCCCTCACATGGAATCCTGAAGGCCAAAGGAGAAGAAAGACCAAAGAACACATTTCGCCGAGAAATGGAGACAGACATGAGAAGAATGAACAAAAACTGGACAGAACTAGAAAAGAAGGCTGATTTTATTTATTTAATCACATATATATTGGTACAAAGGGCACCGGATACATATGCGCCATACAAAATAGTGAGAATGGGAGGAGAAGGAAGAAGATGTGTATATATAAAAGAAGGAAAAAAAGAAAAGGAGAAGAGTAATGATGGGGGGAACTGAATCTACAACCAGAAGAGCTCTCTCAGTTAGGAAAGTTATAGCCACTCTTTATGAAGAAAGTAAAAGAAGGTTACAGCAGGCACGCCACTGGCTTCTATTCTGAGCCATATCTGATAACGTCTCTAGCCACTGTGTTGCACCATCTCTCAGACCCCAGCCAAGGAGTCGTGAAGGACCAACAGAAGCTAGCCCTTTGCAGCTTTCATATCACGACACCATGTCATACACTGACCACCTCCGCTTTTTCCAACCACTCCCAGAGTCGGCAAATAATGAACGATGTGGAAGTCTCTGGGACGACATTCGTAAAACATGTCCAAGCCACCGAAGTCGGTGTTTCAAGATGGTCACACCAATTGAATTATCGTCTCGGCGCCCGAACACACGATGCCGAACCTCTGCATTACTAACATGGTGTTGCCACTGAATGTCAGCAATCCTTCGGAGACAACGATGATCAAAAACAAAGAGACGTCTAACATCCTCAACTCGGAGAGGCCAGGTTTCACAAGCATAGAGCAAAACTGCTCTCACCGACGCGTTGTAAATCCGACCTTTTACAGCCAGACTAACATCATGAAGGCGCCAATGATGGCCCAGATTGGCATAAGCCGCTCTGGCTTTCATTATACGTGCATCCATCTCATCACTCACGCCACCACCAGCACTTATGTAGCTACCTAGATACACGAACTTCTCAACTACTTCAATCTGCTCACCATCCAGGGTGAGTACAGGATGAGAATCCTGCCAGTCTTGTAGGAGTACTTTGCACTTGGAGGGTGCAAAGCACATGCCGTACCTGCGGACACTAATTGCCAACTGATTAAGTGCGGATTGCATGCCTTGGGCATCATCGCACAGTAAGACAATATCATCCGCATACTCAAGGTCGAGAAGTCGTTCTTCAGGCAGCAGATCCACACCGCCATTACTTACATCCATCAGAGTTGTTTCCAGGATGTCGTCGATGGCAAAGTTGAAGAGGAATGGTGAGATTGGGCAACCCTGCCTAACCCCACTGCTCGAATGAAACAAGGGAGAAAGGTGGTTGTATGCCCTCACTCTGCCTGAGGTATTCGTATACAGGGCCTTTAAGATGTTAATGAACTTCTCAGGCACACCCTTCTTCAATAGACAATCCCAGAGAACAGTCCTGTCCAACGAATCGAAGGCAGCCCTGATATCAAGAAACACTACGATTGTTGGCCTGCGGTAAGTATGACGGTGTTTTAACATTTGGCGGAGGGTGAAGATGTGATCAATGCATTCTCGACCAGAACGAAAACCAGCCTGATCCTCGCGAGTCAATCGTTCTCGGGTTTTAAACAACCTACGAAGAATGATAGAAGCCAATAGTTTGGACGCAATCGGAAGTAGACTTATCCCCCGATAGTTATTACAGGAACAACGTGAACCCTTTTCAAAGATAGGGACGACTATCGACTCATTCCATGATGTTGGAACACTTTCTTGCTCCCAAACCTTTGCAAACAACACAGTCAATTCCTTAGTCAGAAAGTCACCACCATCTTTAAAAAGAGCCGGAGGTAATTCATCTGGGCCCGGTGATTAGTAACGTTTCAAGAGTTGGAGTTCCTTGCGGACTTCCGCCTCGTTTGGTGGATCAGTCGTCACCGGCCATGGGGGGCAGGACAAACTGGTTGATGTTGCCGGAGCAGCAGGCCAGTTGAACTGCCCTTCGAAAACTTCCGCCCATCGTAAGACGTCGAGGGATGTTAGTGATTGGCATCCCGTCATCCTCGTAGATTGTTTCACTCACACCAGACTTCTTGCTGCCAGTGGCTCGGATGAGTTGGAAGAGCTTCCGGCAGTTACCAGATGCAGCTGCTGCTTCCATCTTATTAGCACGCTCCGACCACCAGGCTTCCCGGTCCTTACGCAAGCTTTGCCCGATTTCATTACGTAACAGCCTTCGTTTGTGGTCAAACTCACGGTCACCCGGAGTAGACCGACGGGCTTCCATCAGTTGTAAGGAGCCAGAAGAAACCCAGTGCTTGTAAGCGGGACGTTTCGCGAAGCCGCAAGCGGCTTTACTCGCCATTTTCATGGCGTCGTGAAGATGCAACCAATACTCATCTATACTTTTCGATGGGATGGTAGCTAGCCTAGAGGCTAGCTCCGCTCGATACTTACTTGCAACAGAAGTTGCAGCCAGTTTACTAACATCGATCCGTTGGTGATGGTCAGTCCTTCGGCCACTGAAAAGGAAGGTGAGATTGGCACAGACCAGGGTATGATCAGACTCCAGATAGGTACTCCAAAAGGAGCGGCAGTCTTGTACACAACCACGCCAGCGGTAGCTGATCGCGATGTGATCAATCTGAGTCCAGGCTTGGGATGCAGAGGGAGGACGCCAGGTGGCACACCGGCGATGACTGTGCCGGAAGTTAGTGCTGGCCAGAAATAGGTTGTGGTCCGTGCACAGTTGCAGCAAACGGTCCCCGTTATCTGTCCTGCGACCAACAAGTCCCCATCGGCCACCTAAACTGTCATGTTTTTGACCTCGACTGTAGCCAATTGTTATGACTTGATCAAGGTCGTCGCTGATTCGTTATGACCTTACGAATTTTACAAGGACGTAATTCGCGGAAATTGTCCACCAATAGAATACGACTTTTACGACCTTCACACTGTGACAATGACGTTCGATTAATATGGGTAATCTAGCGTCCTTATTGGTCCTTATCCGCCTAACCCGTCCACTTGAGTCCAGAACACCAATATCAGCCTCGGCAATACGAATCTATGCAAATCGTTTATTTCAAGCATACTTTGTTTATATAACAGACAGGCAGACCACACCACACCGTAAAATAGAAAATAATATTTGTACAGAACCAGGCCAAATGAGGCTGTAAGCGTGGGAGACAATAATCAATAAACTGAGTATAACTTAGGAACAGTAAATCATACAATAATAACCAATAGGTCAAAATGAAGCTTACAATAAGATGAATATAGATATAGATAATCTAGTTACCGAATAGTTATACAATAAGAATGATAGTCCAATAGTAGGTCCTGCAAGTTACCCGTACTTATATCTTCGCTACTACTTAACATAAACGACTCTCTTCTGTGCCTAGACGCCCGACCTGTGCATTCAAGTCTCCGGCTAATACTACAATATCTGTCGAACGCGCTTTCTGGAGAAAAACAGTTAACTGATGGTAAAACTCATCCTTGATTGCATCCGGGCTGCAATCTGTCGGGGCATAGGCGGAGATGACGAAAAGACACCGTTTCTCGCGCCGATTTCTTCTCACTTTGATGGAACTTTCTAATCTAACAGCACATAACCGACTGTTAAGCACATAAACGACTGTTGAGACAGAGTGGGTTGGAGAATGCTGATGGGCGGCCTATGCTCCATTGAGAGTAACAGGCGAAACTAAGTACGTAAGTAAGATATGCAGCCGATTCAAACTTAGAAATATTCAACAAAACAATGAGCCGAGACTTAAATATTCCAAAACTGTACTCAAAACTTTAAAATTACATTACTTCATTCACTGATATTCCAGCTATACATAAGCCCAAAAATTTACCTTATAATCTTTATTGACTTCACTAGAAGCAACTTCCGCTTTGTAAAAGGATTTCCAACAGGACTGTGTAGACTCAACCGATCCTGAACTCTGACAAGCGCGCTTTTTGCAATCTTTAGTCCGTGGTATTAGGTAACCACTAGTAGGAACTTTAGGTGCATTATGTACACTTCTTGAAGTCCCTGGAATGCTTTCAACCATAACTAAAAGCCTTAAAAACATGAAAGTTCAAAATTTGTTAAATAAACCTAGTGAAATGTTTTAAAACGAAGATAAACGGTATTTAACCGAACACTATTGACCAGTACCAAATATATCAGTTAGTCATCATGTAAGTTCAAACACCAAAACCTAACCTCATGATTCACAGTAGCTAATATCAACGCAAATATCCTCAATCACACACACAAGTATCGGATTGCACGATATCTAATTCTAAATATCAAAACCTTATACTGATTTTCTACTAGCTTGGGTTTGGGCAGCCGGGCAGAATCACATCCTTCACACAAATCAATGGTAACCACTACTGGCCTCATTGTTACTGTGTGGTGCATATGTATTTGGTGTCCTCTTGTACCAATGTTTGTGTTCAAATAAATAAATAAATCATAACACTAATCTGGTTTCACTATGTTACTCCAATATGGAGGCCCAAGAAATATGTGAAGAGCAAAAGAAGTTATCTCAAGAGGCCTGTATGACTTCTCAATTATGATCAACGGCCAATCAAATGTGCCGGAAAATATGACACTTGATTAGTTTATTAAACTAAATCAAAA
Source organism: Schistosoma mansoni (assembly GCF_000237925.1). Classification (NCBI taxonomy): domain Eukaryota; kingdom Metazoa; phylum Platyhelminthes; class Trematoda; order Strigeidida; family Schistosomatidae; genus Schistosoma; species Schistosoma mansoni. The sequence goes on along the minus strand of NC_031502.1, from coordinate 14,480,221 downwards.
ATTTGATCGAATTTGCAGAACGACAAGGCCAAACGGCTAATGGAGCACATTAAAATGTACTAGAACAACGATTCAGGATCGTTGAGTTTAATTTCTTGGTAGTAAATTATGCAGGAGAGAACACTAAATTACCAAGTGGTAACTTAAACGCGACCCTAAAGTCATTTTATCATAACGAATAAGATTTTGCGCTTCCTAAATTTTGAAACGAATGCGCACCCATTCTACCGTCAGAGCATTTGGCGTAAACAATTTAATTTAGCTACTTGAAAGAAACGGGATAAGGTCATACTTAAGTAAAAGTATGGGAGAGTTGTACCTACAAAATTCAGGTGTTTATCACCAATTATGAATAATACAGTTGAGTATCATGAACTCTCAACGTCTAACACTTGCTTAATTCACCACATGTTTAGCAGAATACATAGAAGAGATTTTAAATATCAACGAGTTTCCATTTTATGATTACTTAACATAAAGCGTGATTTAAAAACTATTCTCTGTATAAATTAGGAACTGGTACCTGAATTTTGTTTATCTACATTACAACCACCTATTATGCAGAGACCAATTCAGACTGATAACAATCAGAAACGCTTACAGTTAGGCAGTAAACCGAAAATGTGAGCCAAAAGCTATTTCTTTAGAAGCCTGAGGAAGATTTCAGCAAATACAATGTCTACCAGATAGAAACAACCCATAAGTTATATGAGGTGGGTATGACTTCGCTTTCGCAATCCGAGTAACTTTTTTGACCTAGATGAGTAAGTTACGGCTAGTTAATTGAAACACGAGAAATACACGACGCAAAGCTATAACCAGGCAGAAACAAAGTATACGGACAAACCAATCAGATTTCGGCGAGACTATAACTCATGGATGAGCCAATCAGAAGCGTTTGAGGGGTTTCAAGATCACGACGCCAATTACAGTACCTGATGCTCACATACGATTGGTTCAATACGGATTTTAGGGAAGACATTATAACTGAACGGCTACAACAAATGGGACTACTAAGAAGTTCCTTTATTTGTGATTGTGGGAATCAAATGACTTGTGGACCTTGTGCAGACTACCGCGACGATGTTGTCTTTCGATGTAATATGTGTTGGGAGAGGAAGTCTGCTAGAATAGGAACTTTTTTCCCCTCGATTCGCATTGAGACTAAGGCGAATTATGATAATGCTGCGAACTGGATAATAAAAGCACCAGTAACACCGGCTGTAAAATTTGCAGATTTTACTGAAGCTTCGACTGTTTAGTGACATGAGTATTGTAGAGATATACGAGCAGTGAAAATGACAAGCTTACATGAGTTATTTGGGAGAATCGTTGAAATAGGCAAAACAGTTGCCAGGAAATGAAAATTCAATAGAGGACGTAGTGTTGAAGAGCACTGGGTAAGTAGCACTTACATAAACATACCTCACAGGTCCTTGGAATATACAACAGGTCATCTCAAAAGGGACAGTTCTAACGGGTCAGATGCCGACAGGCTACAACTATAGTACCAATTATACGGGAATATGTGCAGCCAGGTACTACAATATATACGGGTGATTGGAGAGAGTACCGATGCCTACATAGACTTGGTTATGTGCATTGTGTCGTCCACAAACGGCATTTTGTGGACCGAACAACCGGAGTGCACACAAACAATATTGGAGATATGTGGTCAAGGCTGAAAGTTTTTGCCACCTTATCATGGCTTCAGAGGTCGACTACTATGGAGTTATATGGATAACTACCGTATGCATAACGATTTTAGAGCCTCTGAACCTCTTTCCTAACTTTAAATGTTCAGAAATCACATAAAAGAAATTTTGGGCGAAG
>NC_031502.1:14328245-14478188 GCF_000237925.1 Schistosoma mansoni | reverse complement strand
CTGGCTGCATGGAAGGACAGGTGGTCATTACAAGTAAATTTTAACGAGAGTTTGACGATGCAATTAAATAACTATGGCGTATCATATCACTACACATTATGAAGAGTTGTGTTACCTAAAGTAATGGACTATAAGAATCTAGGAGTCATAATAAGCAGTGGCCAAAAAATTCCAAGCAGCTGCAAGGCTGTCGCTCCTGAAGACTGTACGGTATTATGGGCTGTTAGTAGGTCTTTCAGTACTTGGACGAAGAAATTTTTAGAGTATTATACCCAACTTTCGTGTGGCCGCACTAGGAATATGGGATTAGGACAACGAGTCCTTGTTTCGAGTATTAGGTGGATATACTGGAACGAGTCCAACGAGGAGGGAGCGAAATGGTAAAGGGTCTCTCTGTCCTTGCGTTTAGGACTGATCATTTAAAAGGACATTCTAAGAATGTACAAAAACCAAGATCACATTATTTACGTCTGAAGTTCTGTTTCTCTCACCGTGTACTGAACTACTGGAACTCTCTACCAGATCATGTAATATCAGAAACTTCTGTTGATATATTCCAGACAAGATTGGACCTCCACAGTGTTACAAATTGCAAGGCTTAATATAGGTCGATAGACCTCCTATTCTTACTACTGAGGAATGAAAACTGCAAAGGCTAGAAGGCCTGTTTTAGTTCTGTTGGTGGAGGTAAACAAATCCCTAAAATAAATAGTTCTGTGAGTATCCGACATTGGTCCTGACCTCATCAGTTTTAATGGATAAACCCTAGGTAAACGCTCACGGCCACATATCCAGGCTAGATCAACATCGGGAACTGCGTGTTAAGTATCCCTCGTAGCAACTAGCCAGCTTAGATCAAACACTTCTCAACTAATCGATAACTTTCCAACTATATTTTCGAACCGCTTCACTCCAGACTCCTGCTTTGACTGGGTTTTTTCTATCAAGTGTGATTGAATTGGTATTCTCCGCATCGTATTTCAGGATCTTGATTTTTCCCTTGTGTATGTTGAGGCTTGCTGATGCAGTGGCTTCTGCTACACTGGTTGTCTTTGTATGCACTTGTTCGTGTGTATGGGATAAAAGAGCTAGGTCATATGTGAAGTCCAAATCGTCCACTTGCATCCAAGCTGTCTATTTTATTCCATGCTTCCCCTCAGATGTCAAGATCTTCATAATCCACTCAACCACTGGAAAAAGAGGAGGAGAGTGAACAGCCTTGTCTGACTCCGGTCCTCACTTCGAATGAGCTTGTCAATCGTTCTCCATGCACAACTTTGCACTGGAGTCCGTCGTATGAATTCCGAAAGATGTTGTCGATCTTCTCGAGTACGCCATAGTGTCGAAGAAGGTTCCATAAGGTTCTCCTATTCATGTTGTCAAATGCTTTCTCATAGTCAAGGAAGTTGATGTATATTGACAAGTTCCATTCAATTGATTCTTCAACGATGATCCATAGTGTCGTCATTTGGTATGTGCACAACCGATCCCTACGGAATCCATCCTGTTGATCTCGAAGTTGGGCGTCTACCGAATATTTCATTCAGTTCAGCAACACTCTGCTGGAAACTCTTCTTGGTACTGATAGTAGTATGACGCCTCCGTAGTTAGTTCTCACATTTACTCAGACCTCCTTTCTTTGGTATCTTGATGATGTATCCTTCTTTCCAATCTGTCGGTACTTGTTCTTCCTCCCAAATATTCCTGAATAGAACGTGGAGCACGTTCGCAGTTACTTCTATGTCTGACTTCAGTGCTTCAGCTGGTATGTTGTCTGGTCCTGCTGCTTTCCCACTTTCGGTTTGTCTGATGGCCATACTGATCTATTCAGTCGTTGGTGGAGTGACATCTGTATGAAGATCTGTAGGTACTGCTTTGATATCCGATGGAATCAGTTTGGCCGATCTATTCACGAGTTTCTCGAAGTGTTCTACCCACCTGCTCCTCTGTTCTTGAATCTCAATGATAGGCACGCCTTTGTCCTTGACCGGTCTCTCTGGTTCACTATATTTCCTTCCCAGTTTCTTTGTTGTGTCATAGTTGTTCCATATTTCCTTCTCTTGCAGCTTTTTACACTGTCATTTCTAGGTCTTTCACGTATTTCTGCTTGCCGACCCTAATGCTCATCTTCACTTGCTTGTTTACTTCTGTGTATTTAGTTTGTGTCTTGACTTTCTCTGTTCTTGTTCTGTCTTTGTTAACTGCTGTCTTCTTGTTCTTCCTTTCTCGAGTCTTGCTCAGGGTTTCGGTAGAGATCCATTCTTTATGATGATGCTTCTTGCGGTCCAGGACCTACTGACACGTTGAAGTTAGTACTTCTTTGATCACTTTCCAGTTGTCTTCCATAGTGGTTTCTTCTTCTTTCGGTAGATCTTGTAAGGCTTGGAGCCTATTGTTGAGAGTTATCTTCAATTCGTTGACTTTCTCAGTATGTCGAAGGAAGGCTATATTGAATCCTTGTAATACTGTTTCTCCAGTTGTCCACTAATTCTTTGGCTTCAGTTTCATCTTGGCAACTACCAAGTGATGATCGAAAGCTATGTCAGCTCCTCTCCTGATTCTTACGTCTTCTGTTGACCTTCTGAATTTTCTGCTGATGCAAATATGATTGATCTGGTTCTGTGTAGTGTGATCCGGTGAGACCCATGTAGCTTAGTGTGTGCGTTTGTGGAGGAAAATTGTTCCATCTGTAACCATTTTGTTAAATGCACATAGATTTGCAAACCTGTCACCATTCTCGTTCCTTTCTCTCAGTCCACATCGTCCCTTGATATCTTCATATTCGGTGTTGTCCATTCCGACTTTCGCACCTAGGTCTTCCATCAGAATGGTCTTGAGCCCTTCGCTATGATTGTTTGCATCCTCCTGTAAAACTGACCTTTATCGTCGTCGTTCCTATCATTGGAGGGTGTATAACACTGGATAACATTCATTGTGATCCCCTCCTTCTTTGTTTTGAACGATGCTTTGATGGTCGTAGTTCCATGAGATTCCTATCCTATATGTACTTCACATGCTTTTTTGTACAGAATCAGAGCAGGATAATGGGACGCGGGTTCTAATTGACATGGTGGAAGGAGTTGGAATGATATTGCCCGACAACCCTGATAATCAAAATGTCGACCCAATTCCACACTTCAAGCAGCTGATCGCTCTAGGATTAGAACTTACAGTGGACGACATAAAGTCCTGATCCCTAAGAACAATACCGCACTACCTCAGAACTTTATTATGTTATTGTTATAGTATATTGTGTATATATCAGCGTATGCACACCAGTGCGTATACCAAATACTGAAGTAATGACCCTACTTGGGACGTGTATTCTGGTAGCGAATGAGACAGAACGATCATCTATGACAACTAAAATTACTTGCGGAACTTTATTTCTATTCACCATCGTCTTATGGATACATAAGTGTTGTGAAGAAACCGTTTCGGTTTTCTTCAAAAATGCAATAATACACAATTTTCAATAATGTTTGCATTACATTTGCCATGTTTGAGAAAGGAAAGAAAAGGAAAATAAAATATTAATAATAGAATAATAATAATAAATCAGGTTCTATGTAATTGGCAAGAATTTTGAATTGATTTCGAAGAAGGAAAGGAAGAAACTAAGGAAACAGAAATAAGGGAGAGGCGGAATACGTAAACAGCTTAACACAGAACAAGAATAAGCAACTATGTATGTATCGCAAAATGAGTGATAAAAATAAAATAAAACAAAATAAATTAATAAGTAAATGACTTATTGTTGCGGTAAGATATGGTGCTAGAATAAGTGTTTGGGCAGTCATAGTTTGAAACGATGCTATGATAGTCTCAAATAAGTGCAAACGATAATCAACATGTATGAGGTGTATATGCATAGTGAAGATAAAATGAGTCTGAGTTGATTTAAGCGTAACACAAGTTATTGTCTTAATCAAAAACTTCGTAATCTTAAGGATAATATTTATTTAGGATGAAATAAAGAGGGAGAAAAGGAATGAACACCTAGTGGAAGGGTCCAACCATGATAATAATAGTGTAATGGATATAGACTTTTTAGATAAACGAACAATTTACAAAATAAAATGAAATAAATAAGGAAAATCAGAGAAAAAAATAATCATGGCAACAATAATAATCAACCTTTAGTGCACTCGGATAAATATACGTAGACTTAAGACATGTCATCATCAGCGTCTAGAGGTTTGAATCTTGAAAAAGATCCCTGTAATTTCTTGGTCCCATAGTAACTCCTCAGAGTATCGAGCCAACTCTGGAAGAAGGTAATTCCATGCGTGAATATCCGTAACCTGAATCATGAGGGACATTATGAAGATTCCTGGGGCTAGTAAATTATTACAGACGACTGACCCCGCGCTGTACGGCAGTACTACTGCCACTGACGGACATCTTGTCAGGAAACGCCTGGACACTCCAGATTTCAATAGGAGGCATACAGGCGTTCGAGAGTGGCAAACGAGTGCTCGGCAATTGACAATGCTATCTTTGCAAAGGACTAAGGCAATATTAGCGGTCATAAGTGATTGATCGAATGCTGTAGTGGGAGCTGTATTACAGCACTTATTAAATGGGACATAGAAACCACTTAGATTTTTTCAGAGCGACTGAATTCCACTCAGAAGAAGTATAATGCGTTCAGAAGATAATTGCTAGCAACTTGCTAGACGAAAAGGCACTTCCACCATAGTAGATTGTATAGTTTTCACTGTGCCCACATAGCATAAAACTGTTGAAAACACTGAACGCCAAGCAAGGTGGTTATTCGCCGAGAAGAGTTCGACACTAGGAACTTATTTCCCTGTATGCACAGTGCGTGTTAAGGGTAATAATAACGACGTAGATTATGCATGACCCTTGATTGCGATAAACACCCTCACAACAACTAGGATTGATTTTCATAAAGTAGCTGAATGACAGACATTGAGCTAGCCATAATGAGATCCTCTGACATAACTTACTTCAGACTCAAAAAAGACACATTCTACGACGTTAAAGCAACATATTTTTCAACGAGCCGACCACAACCGTTCATCGTGGAGCCATTGCATGTCACATTTTCGAGACTGTACACAAAATTTCTCACACTAGAGTAAAATCCACTACTAAGCTGGTCAGTGAACGTCTCACATGGTCCACCTTTGGCAGTGATGCCTGTAACTGGGCACAAACATATACTAAATGCCAGAAAGCCAAAGTTCATTGTCACAAAAGTTTTGTATAAGAGCCATCCCCCCCATCGTAAGGCAAGATTGAAACATATACACACCAATACAGTCAGAACAATACCTCTTTCAATTGGTTTCAGATATATTTTTACCTCGACTAACCGATTTACATGGCGCTCTGTGGTGGCATCGCTAAAAGACATATCAGCTGAGAATGTAGCGGAATCTCCGGTTGAGAACTGGATCTCGTATTACAGAATATCAACAACCGTCACAACTTACGGAGAAACACGATCTGAATGTTACCCTTTTTCACGACTCACAAACCTTGTCGGATCTAACGCATTCGCGTGAATGCTTATCATCTTATTACTCATGGTGTGTTGGAAAGTCCGCATAGGTAACTCAAAGTCACACTGTGATACTCTGTAATAATGACTAGGCCATTAAGCTTCCTCTGATCATGTTAACTGTATGGCCAAAAATCAAACAAGATGTTGGTCTATAGAATCACTTCAAATTTACTCTTATAATGTTTCTCTTCGGATGAAAGCATTCTAACAAATATAACCGATTATTTGCAACGTCCCAAACAGGGCCGGTGAACCCAGATAATGACTTTTCATTAGGAGGACTAGCAGACAAATCTATTCTGAAGTGGTTATCTACAGGACTGCAAAGTTTTATATTACTGTTTGTACAAAATGTGAAGATGGTAATGGTAAAAATGCTTAAGGTAACCATCATAAAAGCTAGGTAGGGTCTCGTGGCGTTTCTTGATTTTGTGGCAATTAGGGTTGTGAACTGCTTTACTTAAGTATAAGGTCTTGTTGGAGCCTATATTTTAAGAGGTGTGCTTATATGGCGTATAGCAACCAACTGGTTCTTGTGGCACTTAAGCTTAGCTCTAATAGGCGTCCTATTATGATGAGTCGGTATGGGATTATCAAGAAGAAAATGCGTTTGACGAATATTTTTCGTGCCTTAAGGTAACCCTCGTGCTATTGATAGAAGAAACCAGAGAAGTAGTGAATAGGTCTTTATTTCGATCTTCGCGCAGTCACAGTGGAGCGTGGGATTATCTGTTCAGACAAACAAAGGCTCTCAACATTCAATATAAGATAATAGGGAATATAACGCTTACAAAAAGTAAGGGAGTGAATGAATACTTGAACAATACTGTTTTAGCATATGCTTGGTTGTTTGGGGTCAACTCTTAACCAACCAACCTGAGCTGTTACATTAGCTTCCCCCTAGAATCGACTTCCGTAGGAACGTCGGTTCGATTAACCTATCTATCGAAAACACCTTAGTTCTATTTCTCATCCCAAGGCGAAATTATCAACTCGTTCACTATTTGACTTACAATCAGTTACGACTAACGCTCTCAACGATAGTCCATCTTCATTTACTAGCTTGTCATCTTATTTTGTAGCATGTGATCTTTTCTACAACTATCGCTGACGGTTTGCTGCGTGCTTTCAAGAGAAAGTGTGAGAATGTGGAATAAGAATATCTGAGGAAGTGCCGCGAGCGGGCTACCCAACACCATGTTGGTGAGGTACGATTTCTCCATGCTCAGACCGGCTATCAGGTGTTTACTCACCTGCCTCTTGAGTCGCCCTCAAGTAAAAAGTAAAGAAGAGTCTACTTCAAAGGTAATGGTGAAAATCAAGCAAACCTGAAGAACTGCTCCACTGCCTGCATAAAATAATAAGATACAAAATGGAAATACATAAATGCAATTGATAATTGTTCGGTTCATGTAAGTGCTTGGCCTCCAGAACGGATTGGTATTCTGGGAGGAAATAGACATAGTGTAGATATCTTGTGCACGAAGAACCATGAAAACAACAAAAAAATACTCTTTTGTAATGCATATATGTAAAAGGGTGAGCTTGCTAGAAGTTGGACTCTTTAACAAAATTGATCAAATGCATGACTTTGAGCCAGTGATGACCGCCTTTTACAACTGAGTTGCCTTTTGAATTCGTTGTATTTGCCAGTGTTAGTTGTATGAGTTTGATTAAAATCCTCAGCCATCGTTTCGGAACACCTAGCTTATGTGTCCAGTATTTAAAAAAATATTTAACATAACACTTATATATCAAAGGTAAAAGGTCTGGGGAGTTGTATGTGAGGCGGAATGAGGAAAAAAATTATTTTTAAGTAGATGCAGGGTCTGATTAGCTATGTGGTTAGATTTTATCCTGCAGCCGAAACTGTCAACATCCTTGACTGACTAATCGGATGTGCCCAGCGAACCGTTTTAGTCATTTGTAAAGATTTATCATCTTTACATTTCGATTCCGTAATGGATTTGTCAGTTAAACGATCTAACAACACGTATGGTGGTTCATGATCTAGATATGCCGGCTTTAGCCTATCAATACTTACTGTGTCGATGTTTCCATGTTTTTCTATCACGAAATATTTAGATTTTCTTGAGACGACTTTGGAAGGACCTTCAAATGGAGGACTGAGTGGTGCTTTTATTTTGTCACATCTTATACAGACGTGCGTGCAATTGCTTAGGTCTTTAGGTATATATACGGCGCGCGATTGTTCACGAGTATTAATCGGCTTAAGTTTAGACATGTGGTCCCGTAGTTGATCTACATAATTTTCTAAACTAAGTTTTTGACTGTTAGTATTAGGGTTGATAAATTCACCTGGTAGTCTCAGAGTTGTTCCGAAAACCAGTTCCGCAGCTGAACACTGTGCGTCAGTTTTGACAGATGTTCGTATTCTCAACATAACTAACGGTAGGAATTCTGTCCACTGATTGGGGTTTGAGTGAGATATAAGGGCGGTTTTTAGCTGACGGTGAAAACGTTCTACCATCCCATTAGCCTGAGGATGATATGCAGTGCAGCGTATCCTATTGGAGCCTAGAAGTTTAGCCAAGTTATTAAATAGTTCGGATTCGAATTGCGCTCCTCTATCCGTCGTTATTGTTATGGGTGTACCAAAAATGGTTACCCAGTTCTGCATGAAAACTTTGGCTACTGTTTCCGCTGTGATGTCCGTTATCGGGATGGCTATAGGGAATCTGGTAAATCGATCTATGCATGTAAAAAGATAATTAAAACCGTTTGAACGTGGTAAAGGACCTACCAAGTCGATATGCACATGGGCAAAACGTGCATCTGGTTGCGAGAAAACACCTATGGGTGAATTTGTGTGACGATTTATCTTTGATTGTTGACAGGCTGAACACTCTCTAACCCATTTGTGTACATCCTTCTGTAAATTCGGCCATATATATCTGGCATTGGTTAGTTTTGTTGAAGCTTTTGCGCCAGGATGAGACAAAGAATGAAAGTTATTATATATCAACTTTCGCATACTTTTGGGAACGAAAGGTCGCGGCATTGCCTTGGTCGTGTCACAGTAGATTAGAATACCATCGACAGGTGATGGGAACTGTTTTAAATTAAGACTTGAATTGTTTGTTTTAAGCAGGTTTCGTAATTCTAGATCCTGCTCTTGTTCGTTTCTCAACGTCTCGAAGTTTACTGTAGACTGCTGTAGCACGTTTATTTCTAGCCTAGATAAAGCATCTGCCGCCTGATTGTCCTGACCTTTGACATGTCGGATATCGCTTGTGAACTGTGATATATAGTCAAGGTGTCGGACTTCTCGAGGTGAGTATTTATCAGCTCTCGCTTTTAGTGCATTCGTTAGTGGTTTGTGATCCGTAAAGACTATAAATTCCCTGCCTTCTAACATGTGTCGAAAGTGTTTAATGGTTAGGTAGATTGCAAGAAGTTCTCGCCCGAAGGTAGAATACCTTGTCTCTGCTGGAGCGAGTCTTTTTGAGAAGAAAGCAATTGGTTTCCAGGCGTTTTTAACCAGTTGGTTAAGGGTACCGCCTACTGCTTTATCTGAAGCATCCACCATCAAAGCAAGTGGGGAAAGAGAATTCGGATACATCAACGTAGTTGCTTGAGCTAATTTATCTTTAAGCTGTTTAATAGCTTCGACAGCGTCAGAAGACAGTTTGAATTCTTTTGGTTTTCCTTTTAGTGAATCTGTCAAAGGTTGCATTAATTGTGCACAACCTGGTATGAATCTGCGATAAAAGTTAATTAGACCTAGAAAACTTCTCAGTTGTGTTAGAGAACTAGGTATGGGGTATTGTTTAATGGTGTCTACTTCTTTTTTGATCGGTTTGATCCCTTCTGGGCTTATTGTGTGACCGAGAAATTCTAAAGTTTGAACACCGAAAACACACTTACTTTGATGTATGTTTATTCCATGTTCATCCAGTCTTTTTAACACTGTTTTTACATGCTGTTCGTGTGATTGCAAATCGGGGCTGGCAATTACCAAGTCGTCTATATACCCCTGCGCAAATGGCATATCTCGAAGTAGATTGTCTATGAATCTTTGAAATGTCTGTGCCGCATTTCTCAGGCCGAATGGCATGCGTACAAACTCGAATAAGCTAAAGGGTGTTGTAATAGCTGTCTTGGGGATATCTTCCTCAGCCACTGGGATATTGTGATATGCCCTGACTAAGTCAATTTTAGTGAATATGTTCATACACTGTAAACCGTTTGTGAAATCTTGGATATGCGGTATTGGGTACCTATCTGGTACGGTTTGACGGTTGAGGGCTCTGTAATCCCCGCACGGTCGCCAGTCACCTTCATTTTTCTTTGGGACCATATGCAAAGGGGATGCCCATTGACTATCAGAGGAACGGATAATACCCAGTTGTAGCATATAATCAAACTCGGCCCTAGCGATTTTGAGCTTATCTGGTGCTAGTCTCCTGGGTTTTGCAAAAACCGGTGCACCTTCGGTTTTGATAGTGTGACTTACTTTTAGTTTGTCTTTAGAAGGCTGTGGGTTTGGTTTAGTTAAGTTTGGAAATTCCGCGAGTATATCTTGGAATTTCGCTGTTGTTACTGGAGGAGTTTGAATCAAGTTAAGAGAGCTGATGTGACTTTCTTTGCCTTTTGTGTAATACGAAGTTTCTTTTAGTGTTAATCGCCGTCTCTTGGTGTCAACTAGAAATTCGTATCTCTCTAGAAAGTCCATCCCCAGTATTGCCAGATCTAAGTCGGCTACCGTGAAAACCCAAGGGAATTGCCTCCTGAAGCCCAAATCTAGGGTTAAGTTTTTCTGCCCAAATGTCGCAATTTTAGTTTTATTTGCAGCTTGAAGTGTAATTGATGATGTTTCTCGACTAATCTCAGTTTTATTTTGAGGGATGATGCTAAGAGCAGTGCCAGTATCCACCAAGAAATTCAAGCCAGAGTTTCTGTCTCTAACATAAAACAAGCGACTGTCTTGGCGCCCCTCCTCAGTCGTCGCGACCTGGGGAGGGGTTACTCGTTTCCCGCTGTCTTAGAATTATGCTTAGGCCAGGCGCATGGTTGCATGCACTTGGTTGAGTTGACACCAAACTTCCAGTGGTACCAACAAAACTGCCCAGGTTGTCTGGACATTTGTGACCTGTTTTGTGACTTGGATCGTGGTCGTTGTGGTGACCTGCTCCTGTTTCTATGACCCATTTGCATTCTGGTGACAGCCTCAGTGAGACTCTTAACACTCGCAATGAGTCCTTCTATGACGGGGTCTTTTGCTGATTCTACTTTTTGTGTGTGATTTATTGTGCCTGGTCCAGTTGGAGGACCTCTCTCCATTATTCTATCGGCTATACGCGCTAAATGAGATAATGAGGTTTCAGGATCTTGTGCATCCAAACAGTGTTGGACGTAGCATGGGAGAGCTTGTATCCATCCTTGTTTTAGGACTGCTTCACCCACCGTGTTATCACCCATTAACACTTGGAGGTGACGCAAAAACTGTGACGGCGACCGATCACCTAGTGTTTCACCTTGAAAAAGTCTTTGGATTCTTTGACTATCTGATAATGATAAACGGTTCATTATCTCTCGTCTTAAGATGGTGTATGGTTGTGGTGATGGTGGATCTAAAATCAAGTCACGGACTTTTTTGGCGACTGAAGGAGGAAGGATAGAACACAAGTCTCTATAGCGAATCCCTTCAGATTTGATATTGTGTCTCGTGAAATAATGCTCTAGTTGAGCAAACCACAACTCAGGATCACTACGATTAAATTCTGGAAGTCGGGATTTCGTAGTCATAACAGTGTCTATCTCCACCGGTGACAAATCCTCCAGATTATGGGTTTCTATTGAGTCTGACATGAGGTATGTGACAAATATAGCAATAAAGTTAGCACGAAAAATGGTTACTATAACACGAATAACTTAAGATAATACGGAATAAACTAGTTATATACTCAACTTAGTTTACGGATAATCAGGTCTACTTTTACGATTAAGTAAAAAAAAAAATTAATAACAGAAATGAGGTTAAATTTGTGTTCAAAAAGGGCTCACCACTTTCGTGCCTTAAGGTAACCCTCGTGCTATTGATAGAAGAAACCAGAGAAGTAGTGAATAGGTCTTTATTTCGATCTTCGCGCAGTCACAGTGGAGCGTGGGATTATCTGTTCAGACAAACAAAGGCTCTCAACATTCAATATAAGATAATAGGGAATATAACGCTTACAAAAAGTAAGGGAGTGAATGAATACTTGAACAATACTGTTTTAGCATATGCTTGGTTGTTTGGGGTCAACTCTTAACCAACCAACCTGAGCTGTTACATATTCTTAGAATGGTTAATTACGGTAGTACAGTGATGAAGGTTGAAACAGACAAGTCTACTTAAGCTGAACTTAAAAGACAACTGGAGTATTTGATTATTAGTGTAGTTATACAGATCTCCCATAACTCTGAGTAGACTGGTCAGGTTCTGGCCATATAGGCTCGGCAGGAATACTTTTGTGGTTGTCCGCACTAGCGTCATGATTGCCTCTAGTGCCCGGAAATACTATTTCGTGTTCTTCTCAAGGACCTGAAACTTGAGTTATTAGTACGACGTTATTTTAGGGTCCCTTCGGGAATATTCCTTTTTTGAACGTTCGGGTCTGACCAAATGATGAAAGACTACTAATGAAGTAGTCTGTTTCGGTAGTTCCAGAGAAATGAAAATTTTTATAGTTGGACAATTTATATGTCTACCTAAAGTAATCTCTCAGAAAATCATAGGCTATTTGAAGGGATACAATTTAGTGACGGTATGTTTGTACAGACTTGAGACTGTTATCAGGTATTTCTCGTGCACTGGAGTCTGTTATATACCTCTGAAGATACATGGTAGACTATCCCAGCTTTGCACAATATTATGTAGTTACAGTCCTCAGGTGCGTTGACTAAATAGCCGCAGTGTAACAAGACAATGTCGCCTAAGTCAAGCTATCCTGTTCCTCACGGCTAGCTACAGAATATCTACAGAATCATGCGTTAGTATTTTCAGGACCCCGAGGTACTGGGTTCGGACTATATACTCACAATTATTGAACTCTCAGTTTATGTCGAGCTAGTTAGTGCCATTAATGGAACAATCTACGTCAAATTTGATTAAACATCTGGTGTTAGCGAACGACCATACTGCTCCTGATCAACTAGCTAGTGAGTTTATTTCTGTCTTAAGGACATTGTTAAAACGGCTAGATACAAACACGTTTGTCTGCTTGCGGTTACAAGTATCACTAGAATGTAATTCGCAAACTTGAACAGTTGGGGCCACATCATTAGCTATAATTCAATGTATTTATGCTGATAAGAATCATGCTAAACGATGATGGGAAGTCATAGTAGAGTTTATGGATCACCTATACATACCACTTTGTTGATCAGTGTAAGAGGAGGATTGGTTTGTATGTCTAAGTTCCTTTGAGGTTCGGTCTGTTGCAAACAATGCCGATCATTTACGATTACTATGAGACGTGGGAGAGATTATGCATTTACTGGAAGTCTTGCCATAATTAGTGAAAGGATTTTATTCACCGATAGGTAATGATCTGACTAGCCTAACAGTTATTTAATGCATCAGTAACCATCTATTGAGTATTTACATTTAAAGCAGTATTAATAAGAGATAAAATATTGTTGATGTGGACGTCATAAACTGGTGGAGGCTTGCATGAAATATTCAGGAAAGTAAGCTCACGGTCGTTTAATAAAAAGTAACTAGTAAAATTTCTGAATGAAACATGCCGGATATACAAACACGGTAAATGTACATTACTCTGATTATTTGTACAGCTAAACAAGTATTGAATAACGACTGCGGTTATCGACACTGTAAAAATATAGCTTCTAAAGAACTGCTGAGATAATTATGAATAAGAGATTAGTTTCTTCAATTCAGTTATTGGACATTTTGAACTATTTGTTTGTATTGCCGCGTACAACATTCTGGCAAGTTTGTGGATTTTGCGTTACCCTTGCTAGTGTTTTTGGTGTGAGTCCGTAAAGTTTTGGTGGTCTAGTGTTTGTTGTCATTAACTTTTAATTGAAGCTTATAGGACCAGGATGTATCACGGTTTAAACTGATGGGATCCTAAGCTAAGATGAACTGAAATAATTACAACTTGGATAATTGGTTGTAAATATCTCAGAAAAAATTATACTTAGCTCCCGAAATATCTAATGAGTAGTTTTACTAAGGCGTTCTTTCCGCGACTTCAGGTATTGGCAGTGATATGAACATATATATTGCTCTCCATACAATATTGTCCTGTATTGTAATATGGCTATAACGTTACTAAAGTCACTTAGGATTGTAGCATTGGCAACACAGTAAGATGAAAACGACCTTTGATTCAAAATTATTGGTTGGTTGAATATATTCCTGTGTCTGGCCAGTTGCAGCTAGTTGGAAGCTAATTCATACGCATCTTATCGAGGAGTGTAATACCACACCAATTCCAGCTGTCACTCAGTACAAAACAAATAGAGATAACATTCATACATCCACCACTCCAACCGTCACCAGTTACCAATCGAACAGAAAAATCGTTCCATTCCCGTCACTTGTCATTCTTAGTAAATGGTAACTTTGAGTCCGTCTATTTAGTGGCTGTGGTTCAGTGGGTGGTTCACATGAAATTTATCTAATAAGCTGTATATTGAAGGCGTTTGTCACCTATCTTGGTCTTGGCAAGCTACTTGAACCTTTCAACATCATTAAGTGCATAAAACAGTATATAGGAAATACGTATCATTAGTATTAACGATCCACATTCCTATCCAATCATAATAATGACTTAACAAGTCAAGAAAGTAGAAATCCTCCGATAATTTGTTTTGCCCTGTTGTATGGCCAATTCAGCTACTAAAAAACATGGACAGTACATATCTTTTCTGTTACCCTCCAGATCCGAAATATACTTTATATGTACTTGCCGAACTAATTTGTTGTTCCTTAACTATATCCTGTGTTCAACTCACCATCTCATTTGTCATTATTATCATCATTATTTTAGTTTTAGCCTATCTTTATGTGAAATGTGCTAACTTGGACCTATCTGTACGTGTTAAATCCCATGTTTATTGCAAAATGATAGTCTTATCTTATTTATTAATTTATGAAAACACAAACATTAGTACAAGGAGGCACTAAGTAGATATGCGCCACATAAATTGTTCGATTTGTGTGAGGGCTGCGATAATTCCCTGGTGCCCAAAGCAAATCAGGTGTTTACGCAGTGCCACACCCGGGGCTTCTGACCTAAAGGTATAATCCACAAGTCCTACTAACTGCCTTCTCGCGACTAGAGTGTTGTTGACGAAATTGAGAGGACGAAAAGCGAATGTTCGGCGCTCTAACCGGGTTGATGAATACGGAGGGTCCATCAGGGGGGTTGGAAAACCCTTGGTGCACATGGGCTCCAGGATGCTCAAGGAACAAGTGGCGTATGAACCAATCGTTGGCCATCGGCTGCACCTCTTTACGTTGCTCCACTACCTTGTGGGTTATACCTTTAGGTCAAAGGCTCCGGGTGTGGCCCCCCTAGGGAAACCATCGGCTTCTGTTTGGGCACCCGGGAAGTATCACAGTCCTCACATATATCAATGATAACTGCTACTGGCCTCACTGTTGTCGTGTGGAGCATGTTTTGGATACCCACTTGTACCAATGTTTGTGTTCAAAAAAATAAAAAATAAAACCCCACTCTCGGCCGTACCAGGGTATTTGGGGGCTATGGAGTAAGAGCCTTCTAGCTTTCAGTGTACTCAATGCATTTACTTTGTGTCACAGAACAACCGGATATTGTTGGTACTAAATATGGTTTCTGTACGAAAATGCGAAGTTCATCAACAAAACAGCTAGGCATGTCTTTCGATTTTATTTTCAGCATCAACCCTTACCGCCCAACCATTTCCTACCACTCATCACCCATTACTCGCAACTGTAATTTTAACATGGAATTAGTACTTCATAGGTTTGGTCCTCTGGTTGGGACAGTTATTCAGTAGTTTACGACGAATACGAGTAGGCTTTTCTGATACTGGTACTTCTAGGTTTCGATGTTCCAGTGAATTGAACTTCATATTCTTGCTTTTTTCAGCTGTTTCGGGTTTCATTCTATCCATGATTGATTACTTTAGTTTCCTTTTCCCTGTATTTTAGAAGTCTGTACTTTAGTTGACACAATCATCAACTTCATTATCTTGTTTGATCTTAAAGATGGATACGGATTTATATGATGAATTCGGGAATTACATCGGGCCTGATCTTTTGTCTGACGAAGAGGTAGAGGACGATGTAAATAGTGTTGATGATGAAGGTGCCGAGGAGGAAGATATGGCTCAGGATGCTGTTAATCACATCGAAACAAATGATGTACAAGAAGAAAGTTTGGCTGTAAGTTAGTTACGTTAAGCTCTAAAATGTTATGACATACCAGTCAGTAAATTATGGGTCTGTTCTGCTTGTCAGAACTATGAAGCATATATGGATGAAGCCGGACGTTGTGTATAAATACAGTTAACATTTCGGACACTGATATACTGATAAGTGTCACATTCACTACGCAGGCATATATTCAAAAGAAGCTTCAATCCAGTGGGATGTACGCTTAGTTTTTCAAATATGATGTCTTAAACCTTGAAGGGATCTTAAAACAACATCATTATTTTGTTCCAGCGTTGGCGTGAAGTACTCTGTTCAGGATTACGTGTATATATATATATATATATGGCAGTTCCAATAAACTCTACAGATTGTTTCGACAAATCAGAGTTTCTCGGTGGTTTAAGAGATTCTGAACAACTTCGGGCTATCTGGGGTTTCAGCCGGTGCTTCTTTAGTATTAGCTATTAATTCATGACTTTATTCAATAGTTTGCTTAGTACAATATAAGTCTTGGCACAGTATTTGGACAAGTTCTTCTTACATCACAAAATGAACACTCGATAATCGCTTACATATATACGTAAAATAAATGAACAGATTTTCTAGAATTAGATGAATTGTTTTTGAGAAAATCCTTACAACTGTTGGTTAGCAACATGTTCACGAGTGAGTTTTCTGATTAGACTAGTTCTTATAACCTGTTTGTCATGGTTCGTGTGGTAGATACTGTGGTAGATATTTCGGTTTGCATGCATGGATTCTAATGCATTGGGGTCTCATTATACGGGAATATATACAAGAAGGATATGAATGGAGTGTGTGGTTGGTATTTGATAAAGTAAGGTTTCCTCAGATGTTCCCCAGATGTTGCGTTTTGGCCACATTGTTTTATATTCCCTTATTGAATTCTGTAAGTAGTATGGAAAACGCACATTATTGTATCCAGGATCTTCCGGAGAAACAGTTGAAAAAATACACTAGGTTGAGGAAAGTAAACTTTACTGTCCAACTCTATAAACGAAAAGTCCTCATTGGCCACTGAAGCAGCTTTGTAAGTAAACTGCTGTTGTCTTCATTCTAACACGTACGTAGCATCACTTTACTTTGCAAGTGTGCTTGTCTACGGTCGTTCAGTTGAAAATAGGGCTCATCCTTCCTTCCATCCTAAATGGGCGTCATTAAACCACTAGGGAGCAGGGGAAAATTTAGTTTCCATACTTTAATTTAAGAACGTAGAGATAACTTTAATTCAGAAGTCATTCGATTAGTATTGCTTCTACTTGTGCTCAGTACAACATATCCTGGATAAGTGTAATAGTATTAACTAGTAAATACACATGAAACATTAGAAGTGAGAAGTTCAGACAACATAAGTTCCAAATAGTTGTATCAGCCAAACGACAGTTCGGGATGTAGCCACTAAGTGGTCTGTAACTTTAGAAAAGTGAAAACTTACATTAGAGACAACTTACTGATTTAGTTAATGGTAAGCAATAAAATGAAATCATAAACTACCTAAAAGTTGAGCGGACTAGCGTAAGATAGATTCCCTTACCGAAATCTATCTAGGGTTCACGTTCATGTATTTAGACAGCAAGTAGATTTTATATGGCCAAAACTTTTGGTTTCTTTATCAAAGAATAGTACAAGCTGATGCTTTTGTCCGCGTAACTAAATATATTCACTCATTGTTTTTTTGTGCAGCTAGTAGTATCGCTTCACTGTTTTCTCTAACTTGTCAGTGTATATAAACAATTATGTCATCCAAACCCTACGTCGATTGAATTATAGTACTTGCAAATTAATAATATCTTAGACAATAGGGTTCTCCCAAGTAGAGGTCAAATTGTATATAGGTTTTGCATATCCATCTTCTTTTTTATTGAGTAACTCGTATTTAGTGTCCTTTCGTATTCTATAAGCCCTTCTAATAAAGTTTAGTTTTTTCTAGGATCTTAATTCACAACAACTTCATTTATACATCTCGTGCAAATTCTGGTTTCAGGTTATTCTTCATGAGGATAAAAAGTATTATCCAAGTGCACTAGAAGTTTATGGTCCCGAGGTTGAAACCTTAGTACAGGAAGAAGATGCTCAGCCGTTGACACAACCATTAATAGAACCAGTTCGACGCAAAAAGTTTGCTTACACGGAAGCATCGATTCCAACAACAACGTACGACCCTGAATTCTTGACTGACCTTATGGATTGTCCGGAATTGATTCGCAACGTTGTTC
Organism: Schistosoma mansoni; assembly: GCF_000237925.1. Taxonomy (NCBI): domain Eukaryota; kingdom Metazoa; phylum Platyhelminthes; class Trematoda; order Strigeidida; family Schistosomatidae; genus Schistosoma; species Schistosoma mansoni. The sequence continues at coordinate 14,460,022 of NC_031502.1, read as the reverse complement.
TTTGTGGACATTTGCATCATGGCAAAGTATGTCCGAAATTTTTCTTGAATTAGAACTTTACAGACTTCCTTTATGGACTGTTTGATAGAACTTACTCACCCTGATATTGAAGCGAAAGAAGACAAAAATGTAAGTACTTAATATAAATATATCGTTTTTGACTAATAGTTTCAATGAAATCCTTGTACTATCGGTGATTAGCTAAGTGCAGACTTTACGAGAGATGACTAATTTCAAACTGACAAGTCAGTGCAAATCATCTCATGAAATTACATTTCTACCCGTCGCCACAGTTTCCAATAGGGCAAAAAAGAGTGTCAAAACTAAAAAATAAAGACAAATATGAAACAAGATCAACATTCAGTAACTTAGATTATCATCATACTTAGTTGTAGTCATCTATAATCTTTTTATAACATAACTATAAGTTAGTGATCGTTTTTTCAGTTGCTAGTGACTTGTGATGTGTAATGCAAGTCAAGTCTGCGGCACTCTAATACAGTTTGTGTATAGTGTTGACACGTCACTGTAGATAGTCTAGTCATATTTTCATAAACTACCTCTATTGTTCAGTTCCAGTTCGGCACCAACATTTCTGTTATTCTCCATCTCAATATTTATTTCTCATTTGATAATTTACGTTTGTTTTTCTCTAACAGCTTATTATTGTCAGCATGTGTGTGGCTAAAGAAAAAGCAATGAAGTACAGTGAATTCATCTCACTGTACAAGTATTTTTGCCTGATTTAAATGACCAAGATTCACTAATTGTTTTGAACTTTAGTACTTTAATATTACCGCTGACATAATTAACAGAAGTTCAACCTAATCAACTATTCCATGGCGTTAATTTAAATTACCAGTTAATTATTTATTTAATAACTTCACCATCACGTATATAAATATATCTACTCTGTCGGTTAGTCATTGGTTTTGTCCCTTTGACATTTATTCAGTCAAGGTTCGGTATTAAGTTACGTTAGCAGGCAATCTATTTGGTCACCTCAATCAAGCGACTTATCTTCCCAATTATTTTCGATATTTGTTTCATATTAACAACCATACATTACAATTGCTAGTAATTATTCACTTGAAGACGGTTATGCTATATATTTCCGAGTACCCAATGGACCCTGATCATAGAAATCGAAATGGATGCAATTTAATTCTTGTTTCGGGAATATTTCTATGATGACACGATTCGATGAATTTTCCCTATTTCTTGTCTTTATACTGCTGGTATAGTTTCATCTCCTTGTGTCAACATCAATCACTTTTCTTAAACTCACAATTTACTCACCTGACAAAGTGTTTCCCTGTCAAAAGATACTATCTAGCTATTTGGTATACTAGATGGTGGGTGCGACACTTATCAGAAGTTGAGATAGCAAGACTACTTTATGTGATCGAATCATTTTCTTTCTTATCCATCCTTATTTTGGTTTATTTTAGGACCGTTTTTGTAAACTGATCGACTTTGAAACAACGATGATTTTGTGATTCAGCATTCCTAATTAATATTACTTGGTTTCATGTTTTTTTTTGTTTTTAAAAATCAGCTTAACTAATTTTGTTCTTGTTAATAAAAATATTTTATCTATTCTTCGTTTAGTATACTTACCTTATTTACACACAAATTTCTAATTGTAATTTGCAGCTCAGGTATACTGATTTCTTGCACATGGAGGTAGAAAGAGGACTGAGTATAAAATCTACTCCAGTTTCCTTGGTGCTGCGCAGCATGCAAGAAAAGTCGTATCTGTTTAACATCTTTGATACACCAGGTTAGTTAAGATATTTCACACATTAACTTGTTTATGTTTGCACCGCATAATGCCTCAGGAACAAAATTCTTTAGTTGAGTGTTATTGGTAGAAACACTGAGTGTGTGTGAAGCTGACTACTCAATTCTTGTGTTCAACTAAACATCGTTAATTGTTTTCGACCAACGAATTCTGAAAATACACAACAGAAGTAAAAGTGTATTTGGTTTACGTATATCTTATTTTCACTAGACATGCCATATTTACCTGGTGTTTGATTTGAATAATCTATTTTCTTCTATTCATGTGCCTATGACACCTGATATTCCTGACTTCTTTCCTTTTAAACTAGCAGTAAACATTCAATCAGTTTGCGGGTTCCAGTAACGGCGTTATTTTCAATGTTCTTCGTAAATTTGAAGTTAGATAATGTAGCTATCTTTTCAGTACATCTAGGTCTTCACTCTCTCTTGAATGACTGTCGCTTTGGTCATTTTCTAGGAAAGTGATTTTCCCAGATTAAATGTTTCTCTGATATGTATTTGGTTGTGTACTGTTTATAGAGGCTAAATGGTTATTGTGACATCTCAAAATATTAACTTCAAGGTTCTTTGACAGAGCTGCTTGTGCACTATCCACTCACTAATAGGTAAATCAATTTGAAGTAGTTTTCAAAATTGGTATTTCGACTTGTGGCTTTGTCTGCTTTGAATGACGAAGGTAGATAAATATACACGTCTATATTTAAATGTTTATCTTGTGTCTCGTTATTAGGGTTAAGTATGGACCTACAACAACTACGGATCTAGAGACAATGGCTGAGCTACTCTAATACGATTGGTTCTCTTCATAATCGACAACCGCAATTTACACAACACATCAACACGACGTCTAACACAGGATGAAGATGAATTGTAGGGAATTCGATATTCGAGGTTGGACAGGCAGTACAAAACGAATTGGTACAACCCTACATATATAGTAACAAAATATGACATTTAAGCATGCATACATACATACATACTGAAACCAATAACAACCAGTCCGAAAAAGGCAAAGGGCATGGGGAAAATCGAATTAGATGAAATGAACAAACTATTATTGTTTGTGATAGGATCTCAGCATTGTTGACAAAATTTAAGTATTTTCGTGATTGCCTTAGCAGTTTACACTTAGGCCTGTTATCCCTCTTGAAACGTAAGCCCTGAACCAGGAATCTCCAACCCACTTTGTCCTGGGCTCTTCTTTCCAATTATTCCCAAGTGCTGTTCATACTCTCGATATCTACCTCCAATTCCCCATCTTTCTTTTTGTCCTGAAGATTTCAAGTTAAGGCTTGCCCTGGAATGCACTTTGATGTTTTCTTCAGTGTATCTTATCCATCACTAGCATCTTTTTCTCAGCTGACAGTCAGCTTATTCCCTGTCAGTGGGTTGTTGCTTCTGGTCTATGGTCGATGAATTCATAGAATCTTGCTTAGACAGTTGTTTATGAATACTTGTACTCTCTTGGTGATGGTGGTGGTAATCGCTCAGGTTTCAGCTTGGTACAATAGGACTGTTTCCACATTAGTATTAAAAATTCTGACTTTGTTCTTGAGTGAGTTCCAGATATTCTTTGACTGTAGAAATGTTACCCTTGCTTCGTCAATTTGTTTCTCGGTACTTGTTATAGTTTCTCAAATTACGACTCAGCTATTCCTATTGCTTAGGATTCTTGGGCACCAATTCACTCGACAAGTCCCCAAACCAGAACACGGTTGAACAGGAGAGAAATTATATTCCAAATAACAGGGGTAGATGGAAGTAAGCATCACAATAAAAGATACGTTAGTATACTTATAGTTTTTACATAAGAAGATTCCAGAGTGTTCTCCAAGTATCGATTATCGCCGATTGGATGAGAATTAGCCACCGACGCAATCGTGCATGGAACATGCTTCAGTTCAATCTATGTCCCGCTAACAGTACTTGCATCAGGTCTTGTTTGTTTATCAATGATGCTCCCCGAGTGCTTAAAGGTTTCCACCTTTTCCAGAGCTTCTCAACCAAGTGTGATTTAGTTGGTGCTCACTGTTTTGGTTTCAAGATCTTGCTTTTTCCTTTAGGAATGCTGAAGCTGACTGCCATGGAGGCCACTGCTACACCGATATTATTTGTCTATGTTTCTTACTGTGTATAGAATAGAAAGGGATAGGTCATCTTCAGATTCCTAATCGTTCAGCTTCGTCCAAAATGTCCAAAGTATTCCATACTTCTGAGATATGGAAGTCTTCATAATCCAGTCAACAACCAGAGTAAAGGTGAGAATGTGTAGTTCTGTCTGACATCAGTATTTATTTGAAATCCATCTGTGAACTACCCCCTATGCATGACCTTGCAGTTCAGTCCTTAAGAGTTCCATATAGTAGTGACGATCTTTCCGAGTGCTCCATAATATTGAGGAAGATTCCACAACCTTTTTCGACCCACACCGTCGAACACTCTGTCATAATCAAGGAGATTTATGCTTAGTAGTGAGTTCCTTCCAGTTGATTGTTCATCAATCATCCTCTGTGTCGTGATTTTGTCTGCACATGATCTATCCTTATGAAAGAAAGCTTGTTGATCGCAAGGTCAGATGTGTACTGTATCTTTCATCTAGTTCAGCGACGCCCTGCTAAAAACTGCCTGGTCCTGACAGTATTATGGTTCTTCTGTAGTTTCACACCTACTGAGATCTCTTTTCTTCGGTATCTTGATGAGATATCCCTCTTTCCAGTTTTTTTACTTGTTCTTATTTCCAGACCTTTCTTAAAGGAGCATGCATCTTTGCAGTTACCTCTGTATTTAGCTTCAGCTGGTATGGCATCTAATCCTGTTGTTTTCCCACACTTAATTCGTTTGATAACCTTGCTGATTTCTATTGTTAGGGAGTTATCATGTGTAGGAAGGTCTGTGTGTGTGCTATTTCGATGTCCAGTGAGTTTAGGGAGGCTGGTCTGTCCAATTGTTTTACCGATCTGTCCCACTGCTCTTAAGTCTTAGTATTAGTTTGTCTTTACTCGTGACTGGTCACTCTGCCTAATTATACCAAATGGAAGTCCTTCAACTCCCAGGACAGAGCTTAATTAGTTTTAATGTTTTTCTCTGGTGGGCGTTTTTTTAATGGGGTATAGTTAACAGCCTCAACTTACCTGGGACCACCGGGTAAGTAATGTAGTTGTTAGGAAACGGGTACTAGGTAAGAATGGCGAATCAATTGACGAAGTAGTGAAACTTCACCAGATCAGATGGCTGGGACACGTGTTACGTATGCCCAATCACCGACTGCTTCGACGTGCCATGTTTTATGGTGTAAGAGTAGGTTGGAAGAAAGCTAGGGGCGGCCAGACCAAAACGTGGCACAAATCCATGAAGCCACTGACAAGTGGACTGAGCCATGTTGGTAGGTACAGACTACCTGGTTGGGATTCGCGAGATGATAGCAATCGATGGTTAGAGACCTTGAATGACATGGCTCAAAATCGTTTGCAATGGCGAAGATGCATCCACTCTTTGTGTTCTGCCTAATTCTAATCTTCTGAATTCTTCACGTCTCTATCTTTTTTCTCTCTCCAAATTTATTTCACTGTATTATAATCCTTGAATAACATCTTCAAACCCTAATCTCTTGGATTACTGCTTATACTCTTACTACTTCTACCACCATGGGATTTGAATCGACAACTTCATCTCTGTGCTAATGTGGTATGGCAGCTCGAACTGATGTACGTACGTACGAAGTTCTACGTTGTGACTGACTGACTAACCATCCTTCTCCCTGTTTTGGGACCGTCAGTAATCCTGGATAGGCATCAGGTGGAGTTGAGTGTTCACATTTTATTTCCAAGAATTTAGAGAGAATCGTAAAAAGCCACAAGTCTAGAACCATGAGGTTAGCAATTTGAGTTTTTTTTAGACAATATACATTTATAAGGAGAGATGCCAAGTTGTAGCTGGCACTGCCTATTTTCCGGGTTAGTGATACTCTCTGACTGTTCGAATCAATATAGGTTGGGAATTCAATACTCTACAAATAACAATATACGGCTTCTAAAACACAATCAAGTAAAGTTAATTTTCGTCCCAGGTAATGTGAGTTGTATTACCAGGGTTTCAAATCTTTGGATCCAGAAAAACTAAAAGTGGATCTCTTAGTAACTGGTCCCAGGTGATCCTTCTTAGGCTTAGATAATATACAACAAAGGTATTTTAACATCAGAAGATAAGAATCTTAAGTCCTTGTGGTTTCCTTCGGTTCATGGACAATATGTTCTTCTTAGAGATCGTTCTTTTAACCAGGTTTTTTCAGTACCTCAGTAAATCTTCATACTCTAAAAATCGCCGGATAAATGAGCACTAACTCCTTTATTTGTAGCTTTTTGTAATGTACTGTGATTTAATACTCATTTGTATAATTACCAGTCCTTGGTTATTCCCTGTATGGTATATGCTACCTAAATGAACAGATATAAGTAGTATCAGGAGCTGGAAGTAGAATCCTTACTGACAAAAGAGGAAAATAGAGAGAAGAAAAAAAACATAAAGCAATCAAAATAACAACAGGAATGGAAGGACGATGAAGTTTTTAAGGAACAGTTCAAAGAAGATGGTGGCATTTAGTGAATTGTCTTCATATTTTGCATAATATCTGTTTTCCCCTGCGCAAGTCTTCGTTCACTGCACTTGTACGTATCTCGTTTCATTTCAGAATCGAATCATCCCTTTTTCCACCTTTTTGGGATCTCTGTATTCAGTCAAACTGTGTTTTTTCCGCTCTAACCCATTTGTTTTAACTACTGTGTACCAGCTGTGGATGTATATAAAACCATTGATTTAGAAAATGTACTTAATGACCCAATAGGATTTTCTCCTAATTTGATCGATTGGTTTTACAAAGTTCGTTTGTAATTTAGGTCACGTCAATTTCTCTGATGAAGTAACTGCTGCTTTCCGACTCGCCGATGGAATCTGTCTGTTAGTGGACGTCAGCGAAGGTGTACTTTTAAACACCGAACGTATTCTTAAACATGCTCTACAAGAACGACTACCGGTAACACTGTGCATCAACAAAATAGATCGTCTCATAATCGAACTAAAGTTGCCACCAATGGATGCGTATTACAAAATCAAGCACATAATTGATGAAGTAAATTCAATTCTTCTGACTTATTCTGAAGGTGCAGGTAAGTTTCTATCAATTTTTTTTCTAGGAAGATTGCACGTGTGTCTTCTCTATATTCTGTGTTATGTTTGATTTAGATGTGATCCATTTAATCTTTCTGCTTAATCATTAGATTCACTAGTCAAAATATGTTAATTCCGTCATAAACATTAAGCCTTTCGTAGTTGCCATATATATATATATATATCATGCAAGTATCTGTCTGGGTTTACTTCATCTGGTCATGTTCTCATTTGCCATTGTGCTCCTCTACTCTCACTTCCTAATTAGTCGTTCTCTCCTAAAGTTTGTTATATTTAAAAATGATGGAAAAATCAGGCATTTCTAACTTGCATTCCTGAACATTCTACTGAACCACTAAAATTTTCTCGAAGATAATCTTATATTAACAGATGGGATGTGAGGAAACAGACAATGTTACCATTGTTCGATATTTTTCTGGCTAAAGTGATATTAGAAACAGTCAATTCAGCTTCATCTTATACGTCTTCAGGTATTACAGATGATACACAACCTGTTGTCAGCCCATTATTGGGAAATGTATGCTTCGCAAGTACTTATTACCGATTCTGCTTTACTTTGGAATCATTTGCGAGAATATATATGGATACATTTTCCAACGGTATGGATCACAAAGAATTCGCTGGACGTTTATGGGGTGATATATATTTTAATTCTAAAACGTAAGATTTTTTTAATATTTCACTTAAATATACACTAATCTATTAACTTCTGTTACTACTTGTAAGTAGTCTGGACTTACTATGGCACGGTCTGTATGAAATACTTGTTAGTCTTCTGTGTTGCAAATCTCTTTATCAGTGAGCATTAATTTGAATAATCTAGATTTCTTAATTGCGAAATAATCACATTTGAATTCATTTGTGTTGTCCTTCTCTCAGTTGTTTCTAAACCAATATCACAAAGTGATTCTACCATAGTGGATTTGTTATGCAGTTATTTCAATAAAAATTATGTATATATCATTTTCGATTTAATGTGCTATAGATTGCTTCTTACTTCTCTCATTATTTTAGTAATTTGTTTGTCTTTTCAGATTGAGTGGTATGATAATGTTCAGTATGTTTCTCTATCTGAAATTCTCATTTCTGGATTAATTACTAATTGCTTTCATGAAAAGATTCGTTTTCTAGGTACAAGTTTATATATTGAGCTATGAGTCACACTGCTTGTGAGTGTTAGTGATACCGCCCGACTGTTCAAACCAATGTAGGTAATGAGAGTTTGAACCTGTAACTTAGTAGTTACTAATATGCCGTCCTCATTATTTTTATAAGCTTTTACTGTCACCGTTATACACAAACAGTATTGGACTTGACTGAAGATTATCAGCATAGAGATTTTGAAGATTTTCGAATTTTATTCAGACTATGAGCCGTTCCAAGTTATGCAACCATTGAGAGCGTGGTAGCACTAGGTAACGGTTTCGTCTTAGTACGGGATTCTTTTGCAGTGTGCTTCCGCAACCCTGCCGTTGGAGATCTAACCGAAAGTTCTTGGTTTCTCGAATGACTGCTTAACTTCTAGACCACTGAGCTGGAATCTAATGATTTATCATAAAAATGATCGCCTGCAATTCAGACGTTGAATGATCAACCGTTTTCCAAGTTTTAAACTTGCTTAACTGATATGGAACCCTGATTTATGTCCATAATATTCATCTAAAACTATTCGTACTGATAAATAAGTGGGTCACTTCAGATCAGCAGTTGTCAGCCTCGTAGTATAATTTGATTTTTTGTCGGACTTAAATGGAGTACTATCAAATTTACTTTAAATCTATTACAGAAGAAGATTTCAAAAACGGCCACCTTCTGCAAATTCACAACGAACATTTGTGGATTTTATTCTCGAACCTTTATACAAGATTTTTGCTCAAACTGTTGGCGATGTTGATACTTGCTTGCCGTCATTGTGTTCAGAGTTGGGTATCTATTTAACGAAATCTGAAATGAAACTGAACATACGCCCACTTTTGCGTTTGATATTTAGACGATTCTTTGGCGATTTCTCTGGTAAGTTTGGAAGTGTCGTCGTTGTAGTTGTTTTACATGGAAGCGTTTTTTGATAACTAGTTTTGATATGTTTCCATATTTTAGTCAATGTTGCGATGTTTCTTTCCTTTCTATGTGAATTTTATTCCCCTTATTATATGAAGTATAATATTCCTTGCGTCAGTTCCAGGTACTTAAAAGATAAGAACGTCTCGGTAAAAATCAAGGGAGAGCCATCCACGTTATCTTATCATAATCGATATTAGGTCGTTGTTTACTACTTCTAGGCAATCAATCCTTCATATTGTTAGATAGCAAAGTTTTAGTCATTGAATATTTCCTTTACAAGACATCATTAATGCCTACATGTTTAGAACTTAGTATCAAAAAGTCCAGTGTATGATTTTTGGATCTGTATCTCCAAAATTTCGTTTCGTTTGTTCTTAGGATTTGTGAATATGTGTGCCGAACATATACCAAGTCCATCTAACTCAGCCGCAACTAAAGTGGGATCAACGTATACTGGCACACTAGATAATAATCTCGGACGTGCTATGATAAAATGCAATATGAATTACGAACACGTAATGGTTCATACTACCAAACTCTATCCTGATCAAGAAGCTATCTCTTTTCATGTTTTTGGACGTGTTTTATGTGGTACCTTATTTGCTGGTCAAACCGTCCGTGTTTTAGGCGAGAACTACACACTTTCTGACGAAGAAGATTCTCGACCAGCTACAGTTGGCCGTCTGTGGGTATCTGTCGCGCGGTGAGTAGTTACTTCACAACATATTCTGTTTGTTTGAGGTTAAAGTTGAAGAGATTCCAAATGTGAGGTTTTTTGGAGTCTTTAGCAAGCAATTAATGATTGAGCTATTTAATTTATACCATATGACCATATTTTGGTATTTACTAGGTAAATATCCATGAATACTTTTATACGATACATTTAGAAAATAGATAAAAGGTAACTTGATCTAGAATTTGACAAATATTAAACTCTACGACAAACTTCTAGGGACATGAGAAAAATTTATAGAATTTTAAACATTTTTGGGTGATATATACATTACAGCTTATGTAATCCAAATGAGTTACGTGGCGCATATTTATTTGGTGCTTCCTTGTACCAATGTTTATGTTTAAATAATAATAATCCAAATGTATTTATTCTCCACATAACAAAATATATTTACTGGTTTCCTATTTGGTCGTTTGTTTTTTATCTAAGATTGTTCTAACAGGATCCATATAGGTTATGTCACTTTTGAATGAAATACGTTTAAGGATATTAAGGAAATACATGCAAACTAGTACAGTTGGTTCCTTGGTCATCCTATAACTTAATGGTCTGAAAAATTACTAATTTGTTAAAATATAAATAAACAAGCAATTAAGATGATCTAAGATTTTCACAGTACAATTAGATATGATCCAAGTGCACATGCTCATATCAATATCATATTTATCGGGTGATAGGGGCAATGTCAAATTAATCGTGATTTCCACTAAACGATTCGCGCGAACCACAAACTGAAATAAGTAGCACAAATTTTCATTTATGGAAATTAGACTGTTTGGGTCTATATCAACTGTAAATAGCCATTAAAAACTGAATAGTGCCGAAAAATTGTTTTACTTTACCTTATTCCATGTTACCTATAGTAAACACCCGTTTGTTAAAAATAAGATACGTGCTTTGGATTTTCGGATATCCTAGGCGCCGCTTTTAAATGCCCAAGGTTGTTTTTTGATTTAGGTGCTTGAAAATAGTGAATTAATTACTTGAAGAAACCCATTTTCAAGTTAGACCATATTGATAATATGCTGTTTAAGTTAATGCTTTCTTGGTTTATGTATTCACTATCCTTCAATTTTGATGTCTGGAAAAGTTTCAAACTTCTTCAAGCATGTTACTTATCATAAAAGTTGTGTAATATAACAATCTTTGTATTCCCACTTTTCGCAGTAGTTTTAAGTAACGCTTTGTGATGTTTTTTTAAAAAACTCAACCCTTTCATTTTCAAGTTACCAGCTGGAGGTCAATCGGGTACCAGCGGGTAATTGGGTGTTGATTGAGGGTGTCGACCATCCTATTGTGAAAACAGCTACAATAACATCAGCGGATGCCCGTGGAGCATATATATTCAGACCCTTAAATTTCAATACTTCTTCGGTTGTTAAGATTGCTGTGGAACCTGCTAATCCTTCTGAGTTACCTAAATTGTTGGATGGTCTTAGAAAAGTAAGTAACCCCCTGGTTTCCGATAGTTCTTTTCAAATTTTTTGAAATCTATTCTAATTAAAGTTGTTTTTAATAAGTTATGTCTTTATATGTCATCATCGCATATATCTTAGTTGTTAATACTCTATCACATGGCTAAGAGGGATTTTTTGAGAGAAAACGTAAGTGTTATGATTTGCCAAATTAAAAATCATTGAATGAAGCAGCTAGATGTTTCTCTAGTGATTTCCCTGTAAACTGAAACATCTTATACATTTCTTCACAGTCCCACGTCACCTGTAAACCCTTATTATCTACTTAAACTATAGGTTATGTCGCTTGATAGATTTGTTGACGTAATATTACATATGATTATGATTTTGACCACTTTATAACAATTTCTACATTTCAGGTTAATAAAAGTTATCCTCTCCTCGCCACCAAGGTTGAAGAATCGGGTGAACGTGTCATTCGTGGTACTGGCGAATTGTATTTAGATTGTGTTATGCACGATCTACGCAAGCTCTACTCTGATATCGGTAAGTTTTCAGGAAATTTTTAACTATCACTAAAGCCTAATTCATTTTTGTATTGGTTGCTTGAATCTTTCCCTTAGTGTTTAGGACTGCAACTAATCAATCTCTTATTGACATATATGTATCCTGTGCGGATTACCTTAATTTCGCCTTCAGTTAATCATTGAAGTCGTTTTGCGTGCAAATAAGATGATCATAATAGAATTTTTACTGACTTTTCTTAGGAATAAGCTTGAAACATAAACGTATCAATGAGGAACTGTGCACAAAATTAATAGTTCCAAGTTTCTGCTCTTTGTAACCATAAAAAAAATAACTCGATAACAGTTAACATTCTGTATTTAAATCGCTGGACTACTGTTCTGTTCAACTTCTCATGTAACAATCCACCAGTATTTTTATGGCATGAGTTGTGAAATGTATGATCAATGATGTAATTCTGATCCTTTCTCCGTTTTACTTAGTTAGTGTTCAAAAGTCATAACTATTCGGGCTAGAGATTATTCAATTTACTTGGCCTTAATAAAGTTTCTGAAGTACTTGCTCAACCACAGTCATTCTAGTTTCCCTTTTATCCAAGGTCTAAAGAGTGTGTACCGCGTATAAACCCGTTTGTTTGTTTACACCATCCACTTAACTATTTCGGAACTAAAAATAGACTGAATCATAATGGATAAACTGTTCTTTGTCCATTGAAAATGGATTATTGTAATTTGAGAATTCTAACAAGCCATTGTTTTTTAATTTTACCAGTATTCTGCATATACTATAATAATTACGTAATGTTCCTTACATGTCGTGCCAGTTGTAGTTGATGTAATTGTGTATATTTTTTTATCAGATGTGAAAGTTGCTGACCCTGTTGTAGCATTTTGCGAGACAGTTGTGGAAACTTCCTCTTTGAAGTGCTTTGCTGAAACACCAAATAAGAAGTGAGTATGTTGTGAAAGCTTTCATTAAAATCTCTTAAAAACACATCAATGTAATACTATTGAACAGCATTTTCCTACATCTTTAATGATACTCGTCTTTTTCCCTGATGTGGTTGCACAAGGGTTAGTATTCGTGAAAAATTGTGTTTCTTAATGTTTAAATAATTTGCGGACTCATTTTCGTTCGCGTTTTGAGAAGACTCCAAGTTGATATTTGTGTTATCATGTTTATTTAGCTCTATGACATATAATAGGAGTTTCACTTGTTATATTAGTTAACACTCAATAAACTGTAAATATATGACATTAGGGGGAAAATTATGTTTTGTAAAAATCTCATCTATTGAACTTAATGTAAATTCAACGTTTCTCCTGGCAATCTGGTCTAAGATTTTTCATGGAAACATAATCAAACATCAAAATTATCGAATATAAATACATGGTTCACTAGCTAACTGTATATTAAACAAATCGTCCAATCATCTTAACAATGTTGAGAGTGAGGTTTGTTGTAGTGTGTATAAGACATTTGGTGTGAAAGAAAATTGTGTTAAGATGACAGTCGTGTGTGGTACGTATACCTGATCCGAGAAAAGTTCATTGACTATGTATCGCCTCCAATAAGGGACTTTCGATGAAATAAGATAATTTGATTGATGACATGAATTGAGAATGTCGCAGCATTTATAAAATAAAGTAAACAAACAAATGTGCTATATTATTGTGTTGACCAAGCTGATTGTTCATCGTATATTTAGACAAACTAACTTTTTAGAACCGGTGAAAGTAATTGTTGTTCACATAATAAGAAATGGATTGAACGAAAGTGCAATGAGAAGTTCAGGTTTACTTATTAATTATCAGTTGCCACGTGATAGCTGATTGTGCTTCATCTCTCCTATTAATATTTTTTGGATTTTTCCATAGTGTAAGGGTATATCTGTCGAGCTCTCTTTATTTGAAAAAACCTTTTTGGATAATTCTTATGCCATTGGAATCAATTGTATGTCCAGATTCTATTGAATGTAATACTATCGATGACTTGTATTCTACCTTCTATGGTTCTCCTAGACATTTAGGAGTATGATTCAAGCAAATTTCATGTCCCTTCACCCTCACATTCAGCTCTCATGTTGTCTCACCTGCGTATATAGTTTTACGGTTACTACGTTTGATCTCACATGCACAATTTTGTTATTCTTCCTCGAGTATTGGATATTTGAGTCTTACTAATTTAGAGTTTACAGTATAATGTGTTCGGAAGAGTGCTCTTATGTTATAATGGTTTAGGATCCTTCTGACTTTTTCTGAGTTCCTTTGCGATTTGGGGTCATCAGATTATTAGCCCATTCTTCCTGAGTTTATGCTTTTACCTTTTAGATTTTTTTCTGCAAATCCCTAAAATAATCATTTGTTAACGAAGTGGACTTAACCAAATCCAACTCAAATTCTCTATCATTCAATTTTGTAACGAGTTTTTAAAGTCTTTATCCAACATCCTAACAACTATCACCTTTGTCGAATGTAGTAATCTAGTTATCTGCAAGGCTTTCAGAATACCTTGACTTCTAAACAATCATTATGTTTCATTTCAATCACTCAGTCAAAAAAAGCCAGTTTATGGGTATCACACTTGTATTTTGACACCGTGACTCATACACTACAACAAACCTCACTCTCAACATTGTTAAGATGATTGGATGATTTGTTTAATATACAGTTAGCTAGTGAACCATGTATTTATATTCGATAATTTTGATGTTTGATTATGTTTCCATGAAAAATCTTAGACCAGATTGCCAGGAGAAACGTTGAATGTACTTAAAGCTCAATAGATGAGATTTCTTGTAAATACAATTTTGCTCGTTGATGTCTTACTCTAACTCGACTCTCAACTACTTTGAGATTATTTGTTTCACTTCAAAGGAAGTTTTAAACTGTAGATATTTTATGTGATCATTTGGTTCTACTGAAAGTTTACTATCGCTTGGTATAAAATACTTAGTAAAAGTGTCAAGTGAGAATTTCAGCAGGACTATATCAATAATTAGTTCAATTTGAAATTGTGTAATTTATCCCGTTGATATTTTTAACTGAAATTTAATCAGTCTTGGTTGGGATATGAGTATCCTGTGCGAATTGCCTCGATATAACCATTATGACGGAAGTCGACATGGAATAGGGCTAGTGGCCGGGATTCAGGACACACATTTCATCCTCTTTAGGACTCGTCAGTAAAGTGTACCCGCATCCTCGGGTTGATTTTTCCACTGGTATTCAAACGCAGTACCTTTGCCTCAAATGCCACCGCATTATCCATTTAGCTACTGAGTCTTGATGATCAATCCACTAATAGCTACATCCCATCTATTCTATATAATAATACTGTTCAAGAAATTAAATAATAACGATTGTCATAAAATTATGCATTTAAATTATCTTAATTTTGTTTTTGACTTATCTGGGATGTATAAAACTTTGTTGGGCTAACTTTTTAATCTATTCTGTATAAATCTTTGCCTTGCAATCAGAAATAAGTTAACTATGATCGCTGAGCCACTCGATAAGGGTTTAGCTGAGGACATAGAGAATAAGGTTGTGCAAATCACTTGGCCAAAAAAGCGACTCGGAGACTTTTTCCAGAAAAAGTATGACTGGGATTTGCTTGCCTCCAGGTAAGTAGACTTGTTAAATTTTGTTATGTATAATATGTTCATTAAATATTATTACCGCTGTTATCATAACGAATTCTTATTTCGTATACAAGTGTCATTGATTATCATGATGAATTTAATTGAGAATTTTGTTGAGTTAAAGATTCATTTTAACTCAACACATCATGAGTCCTGGTTGTATTTGTAGAGTGATATTTACTTTCCATATTTCTTTAACTCTTATAAAGAATTCCTTCTAGTGTGAACATATGATCCCCCAACCAACGGTGATCAGGTAGTTCTACCTCTTATTTTAATTAACTGAAGACATTCCCTATCCCACTCTCGTATTTATCTGAACAAATTAACCTCACGTAACACACACCGTACTGACTTGTGTTAGCCAAATTGTAAATACAGAACTTGATCATTTGTGTATATATTATTATTATTACTGCGTCTTGTCCAACAGATCTATCTGGGCTTTTGGGCCAGACGCTACTGGTCCGAATATACTAATGGATGATACATTACCGTCTGAAGTTGATAAGAATTTACTACTTACTGTCAAAGATTATATCGTACAGGTGAGTTACAGCTCCAAATTATTATGCTTCTATAGTTATGTATTATTTTGCTCATATTAAATACTAAAAACGGATAACTATTTATTGTTTATCTGTGATAAATATTTATGAATGATTCCTATGAATGCAACGTATTCATGTTTTAACATAACGTTTTATCAATATACATTGACTAAGTATGTTTTCGTTCCATACTATATAGGGTTTCCAATGGGGTACACGTGAAGGACCACTTTGTGACGAACCGATTCGTAATGTGAAATTTAAAATATTGGATGCTCTGATTTCTGGCGAAGCACACCAACGGGGTTCTGGACAAATAATTCCTACAGCTCGTCGAGTTGCCTATTCTGCTTTCCTCATGGCCACACCTCGCTTGATGGAACCTTATTATTTAGTTGAGGTCCAGGCGCCTGCGGATTGTGTTTCAGCGGTATATACAGTTCTTGCTCGTCGTCGGTAAGTACAATTATTCATTTCAATACTCATTCAGTAGTACAAATAGATATCCAACAATTGTGTTCAGATCAGTCAGTCAGCTACGGTATAGGACCAGATACATATATTCATCGGTCCAAGTTGCCATACCTCATTAGGACAACACGATGAACACCGAATTCATCGAAGTAGTTAATTTAATGGTGGTAATTTATGAAAGATTGTATATAAGGATATAGAACAGAAAGAAAGAAAGATATGAAGCAATTTTAATCTCACAGTTTAAGGGAAAACAGGGAGTGTATATACCTACGCCATTGTGATCGATTCTGAGCCATGTCACACAGAGTCTCCAACCATTGGTTATGATAGTCACGCAGACCCCAACCAAGTAGTCTGCATCTACCAACAAGACTCAAACCAGAAGTTAGTGACTTTATTGACTGATGCCATGTTTTGGTTTAGCCGCCCCTAACTCTCTTCCAACCATCCCCTATAATAGTCAACATTGCGCGTCGTCGTAATTGGTGTTCAGGCATCCGTAACACGTGGCTCAACCATCTCATTCGATGAAGATTCATAACCTCATCAACTGATTTACCATCATTCCCTAATACCCTGTGTCTAACCTCACTATTACTTACCCGGTGATCCCAGCAGATGCGAGCATTATTTCTAAGACATCTGTGGTCAAATACTATTAGTTTACGAGTATCTCCTACTGTTAATGGCCACGTTTCACAGCTGTAAAGTTTTATTGACCGAACTGTTGTGCAGTATACTCGTCCCTTAATTGATAGACAGATATCTTGTCCTCTCCATAGGTGACGTAAGTTAGCAAAAACCAAACGAGCTTTTTGAATCCGTGCTGAGATTTCGTCAGACACCTAACCCATTAGGGCTGGTCAGACTTCGAAGGTAAGTGAAGTTGTTGACGCGTTCGACTGCTTCACACCCTATCCTTAGTTCAGACGTTGACCCAGGCCAGTCCTGGAGTAGCAATTTACATTTAGATGGGGAGAAACGCATCCCAAATATCCTTGCATTGTTACTCAGTGCTACCAAAAGTCTCTAAGTCCACTTTGTTAATTATTCACTTATTAACCCTCACTATTTTTATATGAGCTTATGTGTGTGTACACTTTTTATCTTATTCATTACATGTCTGTAACTTATTTTTATCTGGCTATAAATATTGATTAACGCTTGATAAAAGTGAGTTAGTTTACCCTCCACCTTCGAAGCGTGTCATTTTTGCTTCATCCCTCTGATTTCCTGTCCAGATCAATGAGTGTTCAAAATATTTGTATTCAAAATCCATTCTCGTATTTGACTTATTTAACTCCGTTATTCATCAACGCGGATTAAGTCATGTATTACATACGAGCGCAGACAGGATGTATATTTTGACATTAGTCATTCATACGATCTAATTGGAGTCAGATCTCGGCCCCACAAAATTTGTGAGCCCGACGTGATTCGAACACGCAGCCTTCTGATCTGGAGTCAGATCTTGGCCCTACAAAAAGCTTTCCTAAGAATAACGTTGAACATATGCTATAGTTTTGTTGAATTTCAGCCATATCATATGTGGAAAGTGGGTGAAGACTTAGCAATGGAAGCACTAAAATTTCAGTAGCTCGGTCACACGTCAAATCTCCCTTGTACCGTAGTTCGGCCAATCAATTAATATTACTACATCTCATGCAACAAAAGTATGGTTGTTAAGTGTGCCACCTCTGGTGAGTACTGGAAAGATCTGTATCTGATGGCTGCATCACAATGAAAGTAATGAATGTGTTAGTGAATAGAGTGTCTTTGAACATAAGTATTTACATGTCTATATGGCGGTATATGCAGTACCTTCGGAATATTTCGTTTAAGTCCCAACCACCACATTGAAAGAAAGTTGACAAAGATCATATTCATAAATTTTCCTGCCTTAAATTAATTATATCGTAAAACTGGTAGACATATTCACAGATTGAGAAATAATAGAAGGAAGACTGTTGTTCATAGATTTTGTTAGAGGTGTAAGTCGTTTTTCTAATCCCGATAAACGGAAGATAATATTAATTTTACAAAGTTAGCTTGTTTTCGCTTAATTTTCAGTGGTCATGTAACACATGATGCTCCTATATCTGGATCTCCTTTATATGTTATCCGTGCATTTGTACCCGTCATTGACTCATTTGGATTCGAGACAGATCTTCGAACTCATTCTCAAGGACAGGCATTTTGTATGCTTGTTTTTAATCACTGGCAAATGGTTCCAGGAGATCCTCTCGATCGTTCAATTCAAATACAGCCTTTGGTCCCACAGCCTGCTACTCATTTGGCTCGAGAGTTTATGGTTAAAACTCGTAGAAGAAAGGTTAGTAAAATTATTGATTGAAGTGTGATCTTGACTGTATGAAAAGTAAACTTAAACTTAAGTAAACGAATATGAAAAATCCGAATGAGTCAAAAGAACATGTTTTCTTGAGTTTTCATGATATTCTCATGAAATGTGCTATACAAGAACAGGTAAACAATCGTTAAAACATGTAAATACAAGCTGAAACTACAAATATTACTAGTGATTGTTTGTAAGTTTTCATTATATTTATCAGCCTTTTCTTTTGTTGTCTACTGTAGACCTTGAGCTCAGATAACCGCCTATTTCTTGCAAATACTAACTTTAAGCATAAGGAAAAACATCTTCTGACATGGCGACCCCCGAATTCGTCCCAACGTTGGACCCAATTAGATCACATAGCTATCAGCCACCGATGGAGGGGCTCAGTAGAAGACTGTCGCCCATTCTGTAACACATGCTTAGATTCAGATCATGCTCTAGTACGAGCACGTATCTGTCTGCGTCCTACTGGACGTAGGGAAGACACTTCAGGGAAGCCTCTAAGGGTTCTACTTAGTGATAGGCAAGCTAAGAATATATTTCAGGAACAACCGGAAAAACAGTTAGGCAGACATGTAAGTTGTGCCCACCCCGAGGCAGCGTAGAATGACATCCGAAAAGCTGTGGAAACAGCAGTGATATCCGCTAGTAAGGTAAACCATAAGGTCAGGGAGAAACAATGGATCTCGGCAGCATCTACTGCACTGATAGATGCTCGAAAACTCATCCCATCTGGCTCTGAACATTACGAAGAGCGGAGTCAGCTTAAGCGCAGGCTAATAAGAAGCCTACACAATGACCGTGAACAATGGTGGGTAGCGAAAGCAAGAGAGATGGTAAAGGCAGCGACAATAGGTAACAGCAGACAGCTATTCAGACTTGTTAAAGAAACCGATATTAGGAACCCAAGTATCAGTGAAACTATCTCAGATAAAGATGAGCATATCATTCATTCTCAATCCAGGAGATTGAATCGATGGGCAGAACACTTTAGGAATCAGTTCATTTGGCCTTCAGCCACACTTCGGTTACCCACGATCCCCAGTCGTCCTGAATGGCAAATTGACGTAAATCCTCCAACTCTCTATGAGGTTGAAAAAGCTATAGGAAATCTGAAGTGAGGGAGAGCAGCAAGCCCTGACAGGTTTACTCCTGAGATTTTTAAGGATAGTGGTCCAGTACTAGCAACGAGATTGACTGATGTCTTAGGTAGAATCTGGGAACTGGACGTAATTCCATCTGACTGGTCCCAATCATTGATTGTGCCAGTGTATAAGAAAGGACAAAAGTCCTCCTGTGACAATCACAGAGGGATCAGTTTGACTAATATAGTGTCTAAAATATTAGCTTCAATAATACTTGGACGCCTAACCAAAGCTCGTGAAGAGCAGACTAGAGAAAACCAGACTGGTTTTCGACCTGGACGTGGTTGCATAGACCAGATATTTACACTACGTCAGGTCCTAGAACATAGACATACATTCAGACGTCTCACAATCGTAGTATTTCTTGACCTTAAGGTGGCATTTGACTCCGTTGATCGTGAGGTTCTGTGGCAGTGTTTGTCACTGAAAGGAGTACCAAAGAAGTACATTAGAGCCTATGGCGAACTGTCATCAGAATTGATTACCTCAAGTGGTGTTCGTCAGGGCTGTCCACTCTCTCCATTCTTGTTTAACTTTGTCGTTGACATACTTTTAGAGATAACACTTTCATCATCTCAATCTCCTGGAGTTGAACTTTTACCGGGAGGCTCACTTGTTGACTTAGAATACGCCGACGACATAGTTTTATTTGGTGAAGACGCTGACAAAATGCAGAGTCTTCTGACCACTATAAGCAACTATGCAGGCATGTTCGGAATGCGATTCTCTCACTCGAAGTGCAAAATGTTACTTCAGGATTGGGTTGCATCGACACCTGAACTAATGATAGGGAGTGAAGTAGTTGAGCGTGTTGACTGCTTCACTTATCTTGGAAGTCTCATCAGCCCTTGTGGTCTGGTATGTGACGAAATCTCAGCACGGATACAGAAGGCTCGTCTAGCTTTTGCCAACTTGCGTCATTTATGGCATAGGCAAGATATCCGTCTAGCAACAAAAGGACGGGTTTACTGTGCAGCAGTTCGTTCTGTCCTACTTTATGGCAGTGAAACATGGCCGATAAGAGTAGAGGATATTCATAGGCTACTAGTGTTCGATCATAGGTGTCTTCGAAGCATTGCTCGTATATCCTTGGACCACCGGGTAAGTAATGCAGTTGTTAGGAAACGGGTACTAGGTAAGAATGGCGAATCAATTGACGAAGTAGTGAAACTTCACCAGATCAGATGGCTGGGACACGTGTTACGTATGCCCAATCACCGACTGCTTCGACGTGCCATGTTTTATGGTGTAAGAGTAGGTTGGAAGAAAGCTAGGGGCGGCCAGACCAAAACGTGGCACAAATCCATGAAGCCACTGACAAGTGGACTGAGCCATGTTGGTAGGTACAGACTACCTGGTTGGGATTCGCGAGATGATAGCAATCGATGGTTAGAGACCTTGAATGACATGGCTCAAAATCGTTTGCAATGGCGAAGATGCATCCACTCTTTGTGTTCTGCCTAATTCTAATCTTCTGAATTCTTCACGTCTCTATCTTTTTTCTCTCTCCAAATTTATTTCACTGTATTATAATCCTTGAATAACATCTTCAAACCCTAATCTCTTGGATTACTGCTTATACTCTTACTACTTCTACCACCATGGGATTTGAATCGACAACTTCATCTCTGTGCTAATGTGGTATGGCAGCTCGAACTGATGTACGTACGTACGAAGTTCTAAGCTGTGACTGACTGCGGAACGATTGTTCCAGCCAGTATAGCTCGATTGATTCATCACGATAGACAAGCCCGACCACCACGTCAATGTAGCAACAACGGTCGGGCTATTAGAGCAATAATCTGTTACCTTTTCGCGGACATTTCTTCATTTTATAATATTTCTTCTCTAACGCATACGAAAAGTAATGCATACAAGCGTTAATATCTCACGTCAATTTAAATGAACTACCACTATCTCTTTATAGCTTTATCGTGCTGAAAAAAATCTCGCTTACCTTTCAGGGTTTGAATGAAGATGTCAGTATCAACAAATTCTTTGATGATCCTATGTTGCTAGAACTAGCCAAACAAGACGTTATGCTGAACTATGCACTATAAATTTGTACATTTACTGTATTTTTTAAGAAAATAAATAATTGAATTATAACCAGCCACAAATTACCACATGACTTCTATGCATTTGTTTTTTGAATTATTTTATTGCTACAGCACTCGCACTGTCTTAAAAATTTATCACATTTGGCTTTGACTTAATTACTTGTTACTAAGGCATGCACGAGGAAGTACTAACAGTTGACTTTTTACACATTTGAAAAAAATCCGTAGTTTACATGTCAGCGGTAAATAACGATTTCGCAATGTGTCTAGCTTGACCATGTCAGGGTAACATCCAGATGCAATATGAAATTACACAGTCTAAGGTTAAATAAACTGATGTTCCCATACAAAACATGTAGATGCGGAGAGTTACTAGTTCAAGTTTGATATGCATATACATCATTTCTCTAATTAATAAATTTCTAGAAAATCAGTTATCTTAACTCTGTCCGATACTTATTGCCGCGCAGTTTAATTAATGGTACATTCCTAATTCTTCCGACTGACGCTACCATAAGCGTAAATTGGTCATACATCACAGCCCTGAGAAAATGCAGTAGAGTAAAGAGAACTCAATTTCTGCTAAACGGAAATGATGGGGTCCGTTAGTATAAACATGATAATGGAAAAAGTTATTACTTTCGATTACGCTGCATCGACTCTTGAGCTACAATGAAGGTCTTGTCAATAAATCCGATCCTTAAACTGTGAATTAGGTTGTTAGAAATACCACAAAGTGGATATTGATATCAGTTTTAGGGGATTGGACAAAAGTCCCGATAATCGTAATAATTTGATTGCTTAACCAACCAGGTTCGTAAAAGGTGTGTATGACCGGCTAGAATTGATGCGACTTTTCCAGCTCTTGATTTAGACATCTAACCCTCCTCTTGTTAATACGAACATATACTAGTAATGCATTTTGTAAAGACTATATGAACTTATTCTAAATTTTGGACAAGCAAATCAATCTGATCGTTATAAGCCATTGTATACACATATTTGGCTGTAGACTATTCAGTTGTAACCTTGATCAGTTCTCATACGTGCATATTTGTTCATCACTCTACTCGTTATCTGCCTTTAGATTGTTTTCCTATCTGACTATAAATGCTGAACCATGCTAGCTAGAATTAAGTAGGCAAAGGTGCCTTCTTCCGTGCTTCCCGTACGCCTGAAAAAATTCTTGCAACACACTTCCTATCTGGCTTTTATAAACAACGCTCCACAATCGGGGATTAGTCTAAGCATTACATACAAAACTAAATAGGAGATCCACGTTTTATGGAGTCAACACGGTACTATAATATACATTCAAGCACTGACACGATAAACTTATCTGCACAGCTTCACTTGGTAAGATCCTAAAGTAGATGGTCACTGCTCGAGATAAACTGTAGTATGTCCCCTTAACAGAAACCTCGACTAATGAGTTCCGAACTCCGTCTTTCCTACAGCTGCCTTTGACAAAGGATCGATGTTTTCAACGAACTCTGTCAACAAGAAAACTCAGTAGTAGAATAAGCGTCTTACACTAAGTTGCAAGAAAGCTAAATGTGAAGTTTAATTCTTGCTGACGTAGCAATTTTTCCTGATATAATTGGTAAAGATCGGTTTTTCGGATACAAGTTAAGGAGTTTTGCCGATTAAATCAACTCGAATAGTGGTAACCCGCCAATTCGCTTGCTACGAACTTTCATCAGTTGAAGTGCGGGTAAACGCACCTTGAAGACAATGATGATAATGATATCGAGCAACGAACTATAGACACATTTTGAGATGTAAAACATGTGTATGACTATTGAATTGACTTTCATATTAGTAACTAAAATATATTTTAATGGATTTTCCTTTCAAGTTTATTACGTATAATATATTTCGCTTTACAATGTTTGTTATATTCCCACTATCTATCTTGCGTGGTTGCATTCTTGTAATTTACTGTTTCAATTGAAGAAATATAAATTATTTTAAATAAATAAATAGGAATGAGTTTCACGATAAATTTTCACCCAGGATACACTGAATAAAAGAGAAATATATATAATATGGATTGTTTTGCACGAATTAAAAAAGTCAATAAACAATATAATTGTGGTAGAAAAAAGAAATAACGACGGGGTGCTGCCCCTGTATTTTTTTATGTACGAACAACAGGATGATTGCCGTATGTGATGTGATTTTTTGGCTAAAGATAGTAAACAATGGCAGTGGGACAAATTGAGCTACTAATTACAATTGTTACTTATGCATTGGCCTTCAGAACATGTTTCCAAATATAATGATTCAACGATAGATTGAAAGTGTCGACGGGCATTTTGACGTGATATTTTCATGGTCGGAGTTAACAATCCATTTTCAACAGTAAATGGATTATCATTTAGGTAGATAGATTTTACCTGAAAAAAGTTTTAAAACCATCAACTTGGATCGGACAAACAAGTTCAAAATGTCTTTTATTAATTACAGCCAAAAAGGCGTCATCTTTACCCCAACATAACTCTGAATTTATCAACATATAAAAAACATCTCATTTATGAAAACTTCATCCTAACCCCGATGTTAGAACATAAATGAATGTACTTTACCCTGATTTAAAAATATCAATTTATGGGTAGATAAGACAGACATCGTTATTCAGATAAAATTGTTTCCCAACTACACTCATAAGCTTACGACTTTAATGCTGTCACCATGATGTTTACAACAATTAATTTAGAGTTTAAAGTGATTTATAAGAATTAACTGTTTTGTTTTGTCTAAGCTATATTTGAAACAGATCGAGATGAATAGTGTCGTCATTATCTATGGAAAATAGAGCCAAACTATTTGACTAGTTATAGTTCTTTGCAAGATAAATTTCAAAATCTAATATGTTTGGTTTTTGTATTTCGTATTCATTATTCATTGAAGTTAAAGTTGTTATAATCTGATGCCTATAATAAGTGATTTTGTCACCTGGAAAACATTACTCAGATTTGATATCCATGCTAGGGAAGAAATATGAATTAATTACTGACTTAATACTAATCAAATGTAACAGTTTAGTTAATAAGTATTAGATGTCTTACCGCAACAAAAATAAGTATGGTCAACAGTCTACAAAATGATCGGTAAAAGTAGTAGTTCTTCATTGATCTATTTTATGATTTGTCTTGAACAAGTATCAAAAACCATGATTTCTGTTAGTGCTATAATTAAACGTGTGGTTGCTTCAAAGAATATCCTTCCAGAAGTTACACGACTTTAAAGATCCGCAATGTTATTTGTAAACATGCACTTGACTTGAGATTTAAAACATGATTTATTGACAAATTTTATGAAGCTTCAGTTTGATCTGATTATTCAATACCCACCTAATGACTAGTTAGAGCCTACGATAAACATACAAAACCTTGAATTCCACAACTCAATATAGAATCTATTTAAGGACATACACGTTTCACGATGAAAACAATGCCTATCAGTTGAATATTCTCTTCTCATCAGATTCATCGTTTCGTATGAAGCTCTTTTAACTGATTATATGAGCGGACTTTTATTCAAAAATGCCAAGTCGTAACTTTGAAATTTCCCTAAGAGTTTAGTTTATGCATAGAAAAACAGTATACTGGATCAACATCATCAGGGTAGTGGCTTTTGTTACAATCGAAATGAAAAACTACATATCTTACATAACCAACTTGTAATGAGTGGTTTAAGCTACAATTAACTAAATCTAATCCACACTGAAAAGTTTAGATATGTAAACACGAGAATTAGAAGTTAAATAAAATGTAAACAAGTCCTTTCAGTGTTAAGGTGGGGCTAATCAAGGCACTGACAAATGGTTTATAACTGATGGAATCGGAAATTACCAGATAAATTCAACACTTACCATTTCAAAGCCTTTTAGTCCCTTATCTGTTGCGACTTCATTCATTTTTCGCAAAACAAATCGTCGGATTTCTATGCTTTTGCAAATATCGTTGTCAGATAATCGAAAAGTATCTGATGGTCTCATATCGAATATTTTCCCATCATCTACATTACAACCAGATTTTAGGTAAGAGTTAATACATGAACGTAAGTTTACGAAATTCGGAGTGACAACAGCGACAGGGAAATTTTGTTCCGGTTTTCCATCAACAAATATTTGATCTATAAGTTGACAGCCCTGATAAACCAGTTCTAATTTTTCTGGAGCTACATATTCTCCCTGTGCCAACTTGAAGATACTTTTAACACGATCAACGATTTTCAAAGCTCCCTCCTTTGAAGTGTTAAAGAAAAGAGCAAAATGCTGAGGTCATAATACTTTACTGTTGAAAAAAAGAAACTTGCTCCTAAAAATCACTAATTTCTTCTAGACTAAACTTAATACACAGTAGGTTAAGTTGATTGCAGATGTCTGAGAGAATGAAATACAATTTCGGCCACCTAGATATCATCAATCACAGTTATACAAGATGACAAAGAACTCTTATAATTTATGTATTTAAGTTTTATGAGTGGGTAAGTGTTATAACGTATGCCCTCTTAATACATAAACGTCCAATCATACATAAAATACGTACGAGCAGTCTTGAATGCGTATCGGCCCTGCTATCTGCCTAGCCCAGCCAGTTGAGTCCAGAACACAAATAACAGCCTCGGCAATATGAATCATTATTCACAAGCATACTGGGTTTATATACTAACCAAACAGACCACATTATACCAAAAAATAGAAAAATAACATTTGTACAATAATTGGCCAATGTGGTTGTGGATAGGGGGAGAGTAATCAATAATAATAGTTCAAAGGTCAAAATAAAGGTTATGATGAGAGGAACACGAATACGATTAGGTCAGTTATTTAACAACTATACAATAGGAAATAGGCATATTACATTTGTCCATAAACAGACCTCAGATTTGCCATTCATAATTCACCAGGGGATATAACACCTCCCCTTTTTGAGAAATCCGGATTTTAAATTTCTCGAATTCCTCCTCCCCCACGAAAGACTGTTGGATCCTCATATAGCCAAGTTACTATTAATGTGACATATAAAACATGTTTGTCATATTTAACAGAGAATCCATTAGAACTGACCAGATCATGAGGATCGACGACAATTGATTTGAGGTCACCAGCGTCTAATTCTTCTGGAACAATTTCCCTGAATTTATTCGGAACCTCATTAGTAGATAATGAATCATAATCAGTTTCTATGAAAAACGTATTGGATTCTTGATTATCATTTAATGCATCTGACATTTTTCTCCCACTTTTATAAGAGAGTTCAACAGGAACATATGAATCATCAAAATAATCTAAATCTGGCAGAACAATTAAAGAATCTTGATCATTAGATTCGTTAGAAACATTTTCCGCATTATTACAAGTTTCATTTGGCGCCACTGTATTAACAATACTGCTCGATTTGTTTCCCGTTTCTTCGTGGGCGGGTACTGCAGCAATTTCATAAGCATTTAGCAAGACATTTTCTTTCTGTGAACAGGATAATTCACTGTTTGCACGTCCTTTTTGGGGGATAACATGATTTGGACCGTTTATAGGGCATGTCTTTGAAACAGACAGTACTGGACTACTGGGCTGATCATGTATGACTGCTATTGCTTCGTTTAATTTACTGTTTGTCATGGATTCATTGAGGCTTTCACTGGTATATTCATTCATTCTGCAATCGATTTCCAGCTCTGTACGCAATTTAGAAATCAATGAGTCAACTTCCGTTGCACCCCCAAAGCATAGGTGATTCAGCAGCTTCGCGTGTAACTTGTCAATGAAATCCAACTGACTCTTTTTAAAACGCTGCTCTTGTCTCTGGATTAGCAACTGAAATTGATCGGAAGTTAAAGCCAATTTTTTTTACCCCGTCGCCAGTTGTTATAACGTATAGACTCGTAATATATATGAACGTGCAATTAGAGAGGAGCGAATTTATTGATCGGACGCAAATGATACATAAAATCGTACGAGCAGTCTTGAGTGCGTATCGGCCCTGCTATCTGCCTAGCCCAGCCAGTTGAGTCCAGAACACAAATAACAGCCTCGGCAATATGAATCATTATTCACAAGCATACTGGGTTTATATACTAACCAAACAGACCACATTATACCAAAAAATAGGAAAATAACATTTGTACAATAATTGGCCAATGTGGTTGTGGATAGGGGGAGAGTAATCAATAATAATAGTTCAAAGGTCAAAATAAAGGTTATGATGAGAGGAACACGAATACGATTAGGTCAGTTATTTAACAACTATACAATAGGAAATAGGCATATTACATTTGTCCATAAACAGACCTCAGATTTGCCATTCATAATTCACCAGGGGATATAACAGTAAGTTATATGATTTTACGTAGAACACATAAGTGAAAAAGAAGTAACAAGTCTAAGAAGAAATGAAACGAAAACTGCTATGTCTTACCACCCACCAATAAACATAGAAAACCATAATCAACCAAAACGTAGCCAACAGGAGGAAGACTGGTACTCTATACTTGACGGTTGGCTCAATACTAACTAGCTCCGAACGAAGAGGAAGAACACGAGACCAATCATCACCCGTCCAAGATCATTATTATATTTCAGACATTCATTTATATACAAACAAGACCAAACCACGCAGTGGGCCAGCTGAGTAACGGTATTAACATGGAACAACAACATTAATGATGAGAAAAACGGAGTACTGGGTGCACAAATAATCGGTTCTAGTTTATGAGTGGAAAATGGTATATCAACAATTTACAGTTCGAACAAAAGCTTGGAACTAGGGTAATACGAAAATAATAAAACCAAAGTACTTATCAAACATCCAATCAATAGATATAAAGAAAATCGTAGAAAAATAGCTTCGGAAATTTTCGCATCATAGTTAAACTGTCACCTATAACAAAAACCATATAAACGTAATAAAAATAAAAAGTCTCACGTGATACGATCCAGATAACACAGTTAATGCAGGTCTAATTCATTCAAAAGGTAAATAATTATTTTCAAGAGCAAAACCATAAAATCTCAAATATCTGGATTGTGACTAACAGTGGGACTTAGGACTCGTCAACATGATTTTCGCACTAAAACTCAAATTTAGTAGCCATTAATCCAAACCTGAACACATTATCTAATAAACACGGAATCCAGACATATACTAACGTATTGAAAAGGTATGAAGCCATAGATTTAGAGATTTGGACTTCCTCTTTGTTTACATCAAGGATTGCAATAGATTCGTATCTATTAGTGTATGCCCAATCTAAGCTTTATGTTATTTTGTAATCTGAGACTAGTAGAGTAGTTTTTCTAACGTACATACAGTCACTATATCCCTACAAATACTAACCTAACGTAACTCTTGGCTTAACTTTCAATACGTATGTGTGTTTCCCAGGATCATGGATAAACTATGGATATCAGTTACACATTTTCAGATGATAAAGAGAATGAAAACTCTTTTGCAAAAGATCAGTTTTCCCTGTTACGGTTGTACAGCATATCCTTGATAGAGTATTGTTCAGGTCTCCTACATGCGGGACGCTTCACATACATGCCATATATATGAACGCTACTGTGGTCGCACTTAGTTACGTTGTGGAGTAGTCATGAATATTGTATTTTCTGTTGTGTTGTTCACTTTTTTGTTCAACAGAAATAAGGACTTCAAATGGTACGATTTCTAGTCATGCCTTGGGTGCAGAACATTGGGTTGACAAACAACCAAGACCTAGTCCTTTGAATTTCGCTGAAGTTATTATTATTAGGAACTAGAAACATGATTTATTTGCATGAGAAAGAAACATCGTTAAAACTTTTTCTAGTTCGATGACTTTTTCTCATCAAAGTCATGAACCGATCAATGTTAGACAAGCATCGGAAGCCTGGAAGCACTGAATAGCCGTTTCGTCCTAGTATGGGACTCCTCAGAGGTGCCTTTCCACGATTTCGCACGTGGAAGTCGAGCCAAGCACCTTCGGCCTCGTGAGCGAACGTTTAAACTCTAGACCACTGAGCTTGCATCCAACGGTATTAGTATCTAACTTCAACCATGCACATCCGTGTCGGGTATGAGGCAGTTACCCATCGAAGATGGGTCGTGCGATATCGTGGATTGGTTGAGGTTAGACATTAACACCGTTGGATGCAAGCCCAGTGGTCTGGAGTTTAGACGATCGCTCACGAGGCCGAAGGTGCTTGGATCGACTGCCACGTGCGGGATCGTGGATGAACACTTCTGAGGAGTTCCATGCTAGGACGAAACGACTGTCCAGTGCTTACAGGCTTCCGATGCTGGTCTAAAATTGATCGGTTCATGATTTAGATAAAATCCAACAATCTCCACAATCAGAAACTGAAAATCTTTTTTTTGACCAACTGATCTTCACTCATTTTATTTTACGCTTACTCAGTCTTTAGCGTTAGCTTATCGCAAGTAAGCACTTATTTTTGGCCCTATGGACTTCCGCTACTGGCAGTGTTACAGAAAGTTCTTCTGAAGACGATATTTCATAGACGGACATCATGGTCTGGTTGAACTCACCTCTGCACTAGCCTGACTGAATATGAGCAGTAATTATTAGAATATAATCTCAGGAAGTCGAATATCACAGCTATATCAACTAATTTACAATATTTCTTTAGTATTGTGTGTAACACTAACATTTCTGCCATGATTAATTAATCCTTATGTTACATACGTTCATGCATCGGTCTGATTGAAAACAATTTGGTTCGAAAAATATTTGAATAGATATCTTGTAAAAGTTCTTACAAAGATAAGTTTGGTCAAAACTTACAGTAGTCCATTCTCCAATGTCACCAGTATGTAACCAACCATCAACATCAATAATTTGGACTGTACTTTCAGGATCTTTGAAATAACCTTTGGTACACCGCTTCCCCTTAATACATATCTAATACAGAAATAGTATACTGATGAGAAAAGTAAAGAGTTCTAAATATGATGCAAATAATTACCCATTGTAACATTTTTGAAACGGTTTAAAGTAAAATGTAACTATCATGAAAAGGTGTATAAATTTCAAAACTCTATCTAACACACACCAAAATCATTTATTTTCGAAATGATTCTAATCAACAAAAGTTCGTTTTCACTTTAATACCTTTAGTTTATCGGATTATATTATGTCTCCGAGATAAGTATCGAATAAAAAGCTCATTATTGCGTATAACAGTAACTCTGTATGAATATTCCGTTTACTATTTTTTTTAGAAAACATTTATTGTTACTTCTAACCTAAATGCTGATGACAGAATGACTCTAGCACATACTGTGAAGACAATTATATTTGAGTAAATGACCAGTTAATAGATAAATAAGAAGAATATACATGTTATAAAACCTGAATATCACAACAGTTTTTTGGATCAGAATAAAGATGCTGATATTCAACCATCAACTAAATATCCATGATAGCTTTAACAATAAAGTGAAAAAGATTTATATCTAATCATAACAGAATCTTAGAAATATATCTGATTCAGTTTCAAGGTCAATGAAAAAGTAAATTATACAGGTATAATTCACTGTAAGTCAGAGTTCTAAAAAGTCCCATTTTTGACAAATGTCAGAGAATTCTCGCCTTTCGACCATAAAAACAGTTGTAAAGAAAACCAGTTCTAATAACTACATCAGCATATTTCCGTACATGTTATCTTCAAAAGAGGAGGGTATATTCCAAACTCCTTTGCCAATAGGCTAGAAGTAACGAATTCAACATTAATAGACCCATTCATATAAATTCACGTTATGTTGTGAAAATGCAGCAAAACGTAAAATATTTTGTGATATACTTACCTCGCCTCTGTTATCTCTGAGAGCTACAATATCCATATCTGGAACATCAGCAAGTTTGACTTCGATCCTGGAAGTGATAGCACCAACAGTACCTTCATGAGATTCCCCTAGAACAGTTGCACTAGCCACACCAGAAACTTCAGTTGATCCGTAACCTACGACAATCTAAATACAGGTAACACAATTATTTCAGAACAAGTACAATTTACAGCAAGACTAAAAATGTTCAGAAATTTAAAATGACATGCATTCAACAACGGACAAATGTTTCTGTTGCATATTTCCAAACAATTTTAAATGAATTGCATCTGTCAAAAAAACTATTCAGATTTCATTTTTTAAAGTCTGGGTGTTTCTAACAAAAACAAGGAGGCAAAAGTAAATGTATTGAGGCAAAACTCGATCAATGAACATACAGAGTTCAAAGCTCATGATTCTGAACATTTGAATTTCAAGTCAAGTTCCAAACAAATTATGACATAACCCTAGATTCACTACAGATGCATAATAATATCACTAAAAGTTCTTTCAATCTCATTATTTTAACGTATCAATATTTATCTCATAGCCTATCTCCGTTATAAACCGTGTTTTATGTCTGGATTCGAAACACTAAATTGTTACTTCTAAAAAGTTATCCTGAACTGTGAACTCATGTGAGCCGTTAAAGTTTATCAATCTCAATACATAACTTTTAATGGGGATGAAACATTAGACAGCCTTGTCTATAACTTCGTAAACTTTACTGATATGTACTTTATCAGAGATATCTGTATTTGTGAATAGGACATCTGTATGTTGGGTTTCAATGTACCCCGATTCAAAAGAATGGTAGGAGTGAGTCCGGCTTTTTTGGTCTCACTATTACAAAAGAGATATGGTCAAAGACAAAGCATTTGACTGGGATCTCATCAACAACCAACTAAGCGTCATTAATGACGAACCAGGTGGTTTGATAAAGTGGGAAGACGATCATCTAATGCACAAACAGATAGTCGTAGTCTTTATGACTACAGGGAATCTGTTGGTTACAGGCTAAATATTGATGATCTTCAGGTAATCTT
The DNA here is from genome assembly GCF_000237925.1 of Schistosoma mansoni. NCBI lineage: Eukaryota > Metazoa > Platyhelminthes > Trematoda > Strigeidida > Schistosomatidae > Schistosoma > Schistosoma mansoni. The sequence continues at coordinate 14,427,184 of NC_031502.1, read as the reverse complement.
GAAGCTTATTGACTTATCAGAATGACTAGTGCACTCATCAAAGTTATTCTGGAAATGGAAACCATTGAATTAATGTAAGGAAAGATGGATGGTGGCTAGCAATGCTTGTAACTTAAGGCAATATCGAGGCGATCCGCACAGGATGCACATATGTCAATAAGAGACTGATCAACTGCAGTCCTAAACATCAATGGGAAGATTCAAACAAACAATATAAAATGAATTATTGAATTAATGTTTTAGAGTACATGACTCCTTTAGAGTAGAGACCGGTGATCTATACAAAAAAGGATTTTTCTCGATAAAGATTAATGCTAATGTGAAAAACCAGGTTTATTCATGATTTCAAATGTCTGTGTGTTCCGTAGACACTGATAAAAACGTCAGTCAATACATATAGTTCATCTTAGGTACATATATATGCAACCGAACAAGTTTACCAAGTTTACTGATCTTATCATAAAAAAGTTATTTAGATAAAGATCATCAGGTTATGGTATTTTTGTAAGTAAGGTTTTCACCTTCTCATATTGAAAGTACAACTGAAAACTTATTCGCATTGCCTTGACACAACAAACAACAACATAATCAATGCGATAAAACATATAACTTAATAAAACTGCTTAAACCATTTACTGAGGTGGTTTGAAGCAATACCTACGACAACCAGTTTCAGTAGAGCAAGGTAGAGCTTAGTAAACTCAAATAAGTAGCTAGGTACCAGTCTCTAGATTCATTTGCTTAGAAAGGTAAAAATAGCATCATATATTAAGTGGATGGACTGATTTTATTTATTATTCAATAAATGATAGTTAAACATCTAGACACATGGTTTTCTGCAAACTATGTTGTTGTTTTTCCTCTAGTCATTAAGTGTGAGTGTTTCCTAATAATATCGACTGATAAAGTATTATTGAAAAGTAATCAGAGAAAAAAATACATCATATACTGTAAAGAATACAAAAAAATGCTTTGGCCGCTTCTATGAGATAATGGACACATCTTTCATGAACAAATCAACTATATGAAATGTGTAGAGAAATTGTTAATTGGCAGACTATCTTCAACGTCGATTGATACCGCTTGAAGGAGCATTAAAAAACAGATATTTTTTATTCTACTTTAGGATATTACGGGAGTGAACAGATAAGCACTCAATAATGGGTTAGAACTTAAAGCTTTAAGTTCAAGATTATTTAGTTATCGCGATCATCACCGAATACAATACGCAAGTATTTGTTCTTACCTACAATTCGGTTGAATTTATTGACCACGGCTTCCTACTACACAATACCGAAGTAACTCCCTAAAAGAACTGTGGTGTATGTCTGTCGACATAAGTAGTATGCAACACCCATGAGAAGTGGAATTTTCGGCAGAAGATTAAGATGATCGAACTAAAGAGAACAGAAATGTAAACGGAGAGTAGTTGTAGTAACAACATGAATGAAGGAACGACGAAGTAAGTAAGGGAAAATTGATGGAAGATGTGCAAATAAAGTAACTGATCTATGGTTTTCGTATTTTATGAAGACATACTGTAATTTTATATTAAACAATAAATCGATCTTCCACACTTGAGTTCTAGTTCACTACAATAATATCTCACTTAGAAATTTCTAATTACAGAGATATATGCATTATGATGAAGAACGAAAAATTCCAACCACATAATCCATACATGTATGATTGATAAAGAAATATATAATTACTAAACCGATTCAAGTACTTTTAGACGTCCTTAGAGTAAAGCAGTTTCGAAGAATCTAGAAAACGTTAAGTGTATAAGCAATGTGCCGTTGAAACAAAAGTCCAATGAGAACGTCTTCCCATTTCAATAAAGAGAACCCACCCAAGAAAACTTTACAATGTAAGATGAATAGAAATGACCTACAAGACCATTGAAAGCAGCTCGAAAGAAGTTGAACAGCTCTGATGAAAGTGGTGCACCCCCTGTAACTATCATACATACTCTTCCACCAAGAGCCTGACGGAGCTTCTTGAAAAAAAGTGTATCAAGAATATCATGATGATTAATTTTCCCACTAGAAAGGAGAAAAAAAGCATTAAAAATATTAATCTTACAAAGGCCTATGTTATTAAAATTGACGCAATCAATATTAACCGAATGAGCAAATTTGTAAAACAGGAATTTCATTTCCTATCCTCTTTAATAGAAAAATGAGATTTTATTTGCTATTCACTAAGTTTATTAGTAACTAGTAAATTTCGGTGTTATCGAAGTGAAATAAGATGCATAAACATTATTTTTAAAAAATCTATCACATTCAGCTTTATATCACGAGTCGATTAGGCTTTGATATGTAAATCATTGGATGGCAACTCATTAGTTCAAAAATTAAGCGCTTGCCTAGAAACTGAAACGTCCTTGGCTCGATCCTCGGTGATGGAATCATAGATGGGCACTACTGAGGAGTCCGATACAAGGACAAAACAATTATCGAAAGCTTTCAGGTTTTCAATAATTGCCCAGAATAGGCCAGCTCGTAATCTCGGTGATTAAGGACTATTTAAACGCTACTTACATAAATAATAACATTCAAAATAGAAAAGTATTACTTTGAAAATGAAGAATAAAGTGTTTAAGAATAAATTAGAAACCTCCATTTTTTAAAAACTGAGAAATTGTTCCCGTGACGAAATAAGCATTTCCGGTGAACTTATCTTCAATGTTGTACAACATTAGAAAATAAATAATGAAACGATAAGTTTCAAACTATTCTCCAGTCAAAATTTATTAGGTAGTAAAATAAGATTATTTGACATGAAAAACATTATCCAGAACAAAATACATTATCAGTTAGTATAATAAAAAACAAATTCTTTGCTCACCTATTTAAAATCTTCAGATTTCTTTTAAGAGTATATTCATACAGATACCTTTTTATAAATGAATTACCAAGTGCATTCTGGTATTTTTCATATATACGTGATAAGACACGTGGAACCGCCGGAAGTACAGTAGGTTTTAGAGCCTCAGCATCATCTAACAATCCAGTAATTGCTCCAGTAAGGAATCCGATTTGTGCTCCACAAAATACAGCAGCAGACTGCAAGTGTAAACATTTGAAAGCAAAGGTAATAAACGACGATGTTGTTTTCAAGAATCATAGCTCGTGTACAGACTCCGAAGTATGGTTATTATTTGATGTCCATGATACTACAGTTATATGACTTTTTGTATGCCAAAATGCGAAATCAGCATTGATTTATTAGATAACACATAAAAATGACTTGAGCATGAATCTGCACCATAGAACGGTGTTAACAGTTCATGACTAAATTACGAATAGATTACGCTACTTATCAACCAGTAACTAAATATTTTATAAAACTATGAAGACAAACCAAAAGAGCGAGATGGTAAGGAGAATCTTATAGTATTTTTGACTTTCATCTGATACAAAAGCGAACAATACTTACCCACAAGGAACGTTCTGAAATTCGTCGGAAATGCAGTGATCCACAGTTCTAATGATCATGAAACTCACTGGTTTAAGACGTTATCAAATACAACTCAGAATAAAAGTCTGTGGTTATAGAATCAATAGTAGTCTGATTAAGTATACTTAACCAGGGATTTCATGTCCTGATGTTTTTAATCGGAAGATGTACCTTCGATTTCATTTATCATTACTGTAAGAGGATTGCTTAACTAAGTGAAGTATTTTTTAGTTGTGCTTCTAACAAGACTTTTAACAAATGTAATTGTAATTCATTTATTCTTTGATAGTACCATCTTTCTATTCTTTATTTATTTACGATACTATTGCTTCATTCATATGCATTTTTGAGTTGCCGACTGTACCAGGATTTATGCGCTTAAATAAATAAAGAAATGTAGTAAACAAATGAATGCTGAGGTTCCTAACACAGACCAGTAGTGACATTTATAAGGTCAATTTCTAATATCAGAGCTGAATCAGTGAATTCATTCCTATCTTTTAGTTACTGATAATTTCTAAATACCTTTACCAGATGAATTCATTACTCAAGGATATTAAAACAAAACAAAAAGGGATACGAAAAGTTTGTGCTAAAAGTATTCTAATAATCTTTTCCAATCACAAATCACTGATGTTCAGGTGCTTTTTTCAAGCCTATATAACACTTTCAACATTAGGTCTAATCACTTCAAAACTAAACATCCGTACTGTGAAATTCTTGTTTCATGACTATACTACATGTTAATAACGAGGGTTCATCCGCATTTCTCGTATTTCATTGGTTAAATTAAACAAGTTATGCTCTTATTGGTTAAAACTCATTAAGATGGACAATCATTTTGAACATATCAGTTTTATGTTTTACTGGTTTGCGAATGTTTGTTGTAGTTATCCTATCACCTAGAATGTAAGCTTAAATAAAACTAACCATGATTTATTGTATAGCCACATATACATTTTATATACACATATACGTAGACATCTACCACTTACTATTATTTTCACTACGTTGAGACTTAATCAACCATACGAGAAATAATTTTCCAAAATCATCTATATAAGCGATCTACTACTGTGCACTTTCAAATATCTTGAGAATCATTAATTTTCACTTTAGAAAAAAGCGTTAAGGCAGTAGACAAACATGCATCGAATACACCTAAATTGAAACTCCAGTGGAAATTCTTAATTGCATTTTAAGGTTTCATTAAGTTGTAACTCACTAGCAAAATATGATCACACCTTGAATAAACTGTACTTACTTAGGCCTGTTACCCCTCGTGGAGGAGCTTAGACTGCCCAACAGCACTCTCCATCCAGCTCTACCCTGGGTAATCCTTTCCAGTTGTTTACAGTTGCTATCCACTCCTCTAGTGTCTGCCTCCAACTCCCGACGCAAAGTGTTCTTTGGATTCCAGGTTAGGGCTTGCCTTGTGACACACTTTGATAATTTCCCCAACGTATGTCATATCCACCTCCAACGTCTTTTCCTAATTTCTTCTTCAGCTCGAAGCTGGTTTGTTCTCTCCCACAGTAGGTTGTGGCTGATGGTATCCGGTCAACAGACATTCAGTATCTTGCGTAGACAATTGTTTATAAATACTTGTGTCTTTTCAGTGATGATTGAAGTTGCTGCCCAAGTTTCAGCTCCATACAGTAGGATTGTCTTGACGTTCGTATTAAAGATTCTGGCTTGCAGACAGTTGTTTTGGGTTCCATATGTCCTTCAAATGTAGGAATGCTGCCCTTGACTTGCCAATCCTCGCTTTTACGTCTGCATCGGATCCTCCTTATCATTCTCGCCCACATATCACTGATCCATTCAAGAGTTTCTCGAAGTGTTCTACCCACCTGCTCCTCTGTTCTTGAATCTCAATGATAGGCACGCCTTTGTCCTTGACCGGTCTCTCTGGTTCACTATATTTCCTTTCCAGTTTCTTTGTTGTGTCATATAGTTGTTTCATATTTCCTTCTCTTGCAGCTTTTTACACTGTCATTTCTAGGTCTTTCACGTATTTCTGTTTGCCGACCCTAATGCTCATCTTCACTTGCTTGTTTACTTCTGTGTATTTAGTTTGTGTCTTGACTTTCTCTGTTCTTGTTCGGTTCTTGTTAACTGCTGTCTTCTTGTTCTTCCTTTCTCAAATCTTGCTCAGGGTTTCGTTCCTTTCTCTCAGTCCACATCGTCCCTTGATATCTTCATATTCGGTGTTGTCCATTCCGACTTTCGCATCTAGGTCTTCCATCAGAATGGTCAGATCCTTTTCTGAGCACTTCTCTACGGTCGACTGCAGCATCTCATAAATCTGATCTTTATCGTCGTCGTTCCTATCATTGGTGGGTGCATAGAATTGGTTGACACGCCTAGTAATCCCCTCCTTTGTTCCGAAGGATGCGCTGATGATTCTGGATTCATGAGATTCCCATCCGGTAAATGCTTTAAGTACTTCTTTGGACAGCATCTGTGCAACTCCTTGTGTGTGCGGAGCATTTTCTTCTTCATGACCAGAGTACAACAGCACATCCACCGAGGCTAATCTTTTCTGTTCAGCTTGTGTCCAATGGGTTTCACTTATTCTGAACATCTCTAAGTTGTGTCTCCTCATTTTCACAGCTATTTGACTGGTGCTCCTGGTCTACCACATTGTCCGAACATTCCATTTACCTATGTTAATTGTTGCTCTGGTTGTTGTTGTCATAATCCTTCTAAGCAAAGATCCTTAAACTCCCAGGGCAGAGTTTAAATGGTTCAATGTTTATTCTGGTTAGCGTTTTTTTTTAGCAAAGTTGTTTTCTACGGGTTGGGGTGCTGACCCAATGTCAAGCCCTCCTCCTTTACTCTGGTTTGAGACCGGCAGTAGCTCTAGAAGAACTACATACTGAGTTCGTATTCAAAAAATATAATGCCCACAATTTTATATTCCTTTAAGATTACCTACTACCTTGTGTTATTGAATTAAAAATAATATTATTTGTGTGATTTTAAATCCATCATAAACACATCATAGTTTTGACATCTGAGAAAATGTCTCCAGGTGGTCAAATCATCTGCTAACAAAAATAGTTGGTCGATTCTTAACTATCCAGGCAAAAAATCAGTAGTTCGAAAAAATAGGGATTGAATTACGAAAGGTCCTATGTTTTTGGAGGATGACCTTTGAGCGACGTCAAAGTGACCTTGAGAATGTACACCTATTAACTAGGACTAAATGACGGTTAAAAACTAGTGTGAGGAATTAAAATTATTATTTACATTTGATGGTTAAGGTTATAAACTGGATTTAAGGTTTTCATCACGAACTGACACCAGCTAAAATGCCAAAACACTATTTAGCCAAATGGATGACTAAATTTCGACCTGTTATCTTAAATCTGACCGGTTTCGTCCATCAATTATAGTCTCGCCCCGTTATCTATCGACAAGTAACTATTAACTGATTACTCGCCTTGGAAATTTTATTCACATCTTAGGGACAGTCTTGAAGTAACCAACCACAGATATGTTGTAAAGAAACAAATGACTGATCAAACTAACTGAGGTGGTTAAGTTAGTGTTTTCTACTCGTAACAAGTCCTAAATCCATCAGAATATATAACCGATCAAAATGACTGGGTAAGTTAAAGACCTACAGCCTAAATTTATATAAAGAAAGTCAAACTAAAATAATAAAAGTATAAGTTATTCATCAGTCGGTCAGTCATAGACAGCTTATCAGTCAGAAAACATGATGAATCAAGAATTAAAATGAAGGCGACAAAGTGGATAATGAAGCTCCAATTCAATCAGCCCTATGGGTTAGTTCGAATACTACCAACTTTGGTTTGATGTTAGATGAAAGATTAGATACATTTCAGATAGATTTGAATTATAGTAATGGTAACAGTCAACAAGTTACAGAAACTAACTTTGATAATATTTGGGAATATACTTAATATGGAGAAAGAGAAATTTCTTAAACACCGAACTTCAGTGAATTTTGAGTATGCCAGTAATAGTCTGAAAATAACCCTACATGAATCTCTCTAGTACAACTTGTGCTGCTATGTAACTGAATTTTCTCCACAGCAGAAACAACATCTCTGAGGTCCATCAAACCCAGGAGAATAAAACTTCCATTTAATCGTACAGTGACTAGAAATCTTTACAACTCAAATGATTATCATACAAGCAATTAAGTAAGCTGGTATATTTACAATATTTATTAAGAAAAAGGCATTGTTAATTTAAAATTTAACATAATTACTCATAATAATAAAAATGAATACCTTAATACTGTAAAAGAAAAAGACTTACCGAAGTAACTTGCTCCATTATATGAGCAAAAGGTAGATATGAAATGTGAACAGAATTCCGACAATACAACTGTAAAAAGATGAGATTAATCAATACAGTTTATTAATATTTTGGGCGTGAATAAATTCATGGTATAATTTAATGCGTTTGAGTGGTTTGGATAATATAAATAAAACAAGCGTATACAAACATTTGCAGCCAGATTTGGACGGAACAAAATGATTTATTCAAGATTTTATTGGCAGAAAGCAAAGTCTTAATAAACTGAGACATTTGAGGTTTAATAACAGTTTAACGAAAGCAACAGTCAAATCAAAACATACTTCCCAATGATTTACATTTCAACTATGTCCACTAATGATCGGTGAGAGTATAGAAAAAGACAAGCTTAAAACAACCAAAATGGGATTTTCCCAGTCGTTAGTCAATCAGCAAAAGAATAGGTTGTGGAGGACAAGCAATATTGCAAAGGGTAAAGACATTTTACATGATTAATGAATCCATTAAAGTCTTTTACAGATTATTCTGTTTCTACATCCGTCCATATGAGTAATTGTTAGCCGTCTTATCACACCTTTACAAGGACGTAAGAATATTTTAGGGAGGAGTTACATACTATTCACAGTTACGTGTTTAAAATTAGGACTAAGATGTCAGGGTTAAGATCAAAAGTTTACGGTCAAGGATTTAGGGTTAAGGTTTGGCTCAGTGAACTTACAGTAACAACCAGTTGATAACTCTTAGGAAATAAATAGTTCATTTAATCAATACACAAATACTTTTTAAAGTCTGTAAGCTTGAAAAATTTTTTATTTGTAAATTACACTGCATTAAGATGTTTATGAACAAGGATCCCTGGTATCTTCTTGAGAAAAAAGTACGATTTCATTTTTATGGCATTACTAAGCCAAAGTAACTTGCCTTTGCTTCCGTAGACTCCATTGTAGAGCAGATTGTATCTACCAAATTTTCATGACTAATCATGACACCCTTGGCTAAGCCTAAAATTTTGGATTCAAGCAAAAACTTGAATTATAACAACATACATAAAAACTGAACACAGGTTTTAAACTCAAAATTACGACAGAGTAACTATATTTTCTAACAAATTTCCAAGAGTGAGTCAGTGAGGTAACAGAGTACTATACAGTAATCACTGTAATGTTGTTTAGTTCTAATTCATGATCAACGAATTTTGGATAAGATTCGCTAACGGTTTTTAAAAACCTACGCCCAGGAAATCTTGCCAGTAGACAGTTATATCTAACATCTAACTGTTATCAAAAGGCTACTAGAACTTTAAGCACAAAATCGATCGGCAAAAAGATCGCATAAGAGTATAGAAAACTAATGGTGGATAGAAATTAAACTGTCTGAATCAAATTGTTTCTTGAAGTGATAAGTACTACAGAGCTACATAGGCAATGTAAGTAACTACTAATCATTTACACAAAACACTACAGTGGTCGCTTGCAAATGGATAAGAACCAAGGCAGATTAGAGTTGAATATAATGAGTGTTGTAATACAGAAGATTTAAATAGCTCAATGTATCCGACTTTCGGCATCCATACTGTATGTTAAACTGAAGCCAGTGATTTAAAAATTTAATATTTGGCTTGAGAACCAAGCCATAGTATTTTTTAGGGAAGTCTAGTTCTGAACTAAATCTACAAGATGACCGAAATCGTTGAGTGTGGAATTTGCAGCATGATACACTACTGACCAACACCAATAGCTAGAAATCACTTACCATGCAAAACAACCATTATTTTAAATGGGTTAGCTGTTTGGTTGGCCAAGTTGACTGATGGAGATTGTTTTAGATCCAACATTCTTGAAACTGTTTTCAGGGTCAAGATATTAAGTCCAGATTTTACCTAGTTGTGTTTTTATAGTTTGTACAGTCAACCGTTCAAGCCACTTTAATTTTAAAAAGTCAGTAAATGAAATGAAGCGTACACTCAACAGAAAGCAGTTAAAGCGAATTTCAGTCATTCACTATCCCCATAAAGCCTAAGTGGGAGTGTGACATATACCTAGGACTTTGGACGAAGTTGAAAAGGTCAAAGATAATAAGAGGGAGAGTAGGAGCTCCTGGTAGTATGATTCGGAGAATCTTAGTGACAGTGGTCCGATTTCGGCAGGTAAACTGACTAATATATTAGCTAGAGTTTCCTTAGCTGGACTTAATCCCAACTGTCTAGTCTTAATCATTTGAAGGAATTCAGATAATTCTTAAAAGTCTAGCACTCCAATCAAGCATAGATCAACAAATTCATTAGCGAGTAAGAAAAAGGACTGATGAATGCAAGCTCAAACTTCAAGTCATGAGAGAAAACAATCAAAACAAACACGGAGAGCACCGACGACAAATTACGGATAATCAACCAGATCCCAGTCCAAGAGATGTGAGACAATTGTGGAGAAATTACAGAAGCTTACTTTGAAGTACGTGCTAGCGTTGCTAAGAAGAACAGGAACAGCTTCACAACTAAACTAACCAGCTCAGAAACCATAACACCTCCAAGATCCCCAACCTGAGCTACAAATACTTGCCATAATTCCAGAGGGATCAGTTTGATTAATACTCCTAGGCGATACTATAATTTATGGATGACCTTTGAGCGACGTCAAAGTGACCTTGAGAATGTACACCTATTAACTAGGACTAAATGACGGGGACATCTGATGGTTAGGAACTGCATTTAAGGTTTTCATCACGAACTGACATCAGCTAAGATGCCAAAACACTATTTAGCCAAATGAATGACTGGATTTCGCACCAAAACCCAAGACATGTTATTCTAAATCTGATTGGTTTCATCCATAAATTATAGTATCGCCTACCATCCTTATAAATCATTCAACCCATAACTGGAGCTTGTGAACACTGAGCTCGAGAAAACCAAGCTAGTCTCAGAATTGGATGTGAGCGTTTTAGTCATGAATTTACCCTTTATCATGTTGCAGACAAAAGACGTCCAACAATGGTATAAATTTTTGAATTAAAGATGGCATTAAACTTTATAGATCGAGAGGTTTTGTTGCGGTGTTTACCATAAAAAACTTGTGCCAAAGAAGTACATGATTCTCGTGAAGGCTCTTTACTTCAGAACTATTGGTTGAGTAAAACCTTATAGCTAACCGTTATCATAACTGGTAACCGCTAGTGGTGTTAATAAGGACTGTCCATTATTCCCATTTTCATTTTACTTTGATATGTCCATAAGGAGGGATTTTGCAGACGCATTTAAACCTCATTGCATTATCGAATGTCAAAAAGAATAGATTGCGTACATGTTTCGTGAAAGTGTAACGACCAATTCTTACGCAAGTATACATCCATTAATGTTAGTGATCACATTATCACATTGCTATTGGACATTGAATCCGATGTTACGTCGATTTCTCACAAAACTTGGCACGAACTTGGTCGACCAAGCATTCATCCTACTACCTATTGCATAGAGAACGCATCAGGCACCCCAATTAAAGCTTCTGGAATTATCCAATGTATTGTTAAATTTAATGACCTAATAATCAAATCTAAATGTTATGTTACTGACGAATCTTTGAGGCTATTGTGTTGTGACTGGATCACAAAATTAAAAAGGTCTGATTACCCATCTTATTTGTAATCTCGACTTTAAAATGTCCGATTAGTCATCTAATCTTCTTTGTAATCAAGTATCTTCCTATTTTTGCCTGATGTAAAAATGGAAGCAGTTTTCTAGTGATTTTCAAAATGATCACAAGAGTAGGGTAAGACGGAAAAGATCATCCGGAATAATCCGCACCCAGCTTCACACAAGGGTGTAACGCCAGCTCAATTATTATTAGGAAAAAAGACTTGGACTTCATTTGACGGCATGTTTCCAGAAAAAAGAAGGCCAGACTATAAACCCGAGGCGAGGAGAACTAAATGTCAGTTTTCTGATGGGGCTAATCAGGAGTAGCCGAAAGAGAAGGTCGATCGGTGGCAATCAGAAGTGACCTTAAGAACAATTGCATTTCATTAGCTAAGAAATGCATTGATTTCCCAAGGGATAGATTTGATAGACATAAATGAGTATTTGTCCATTTTATTCGGTAGCCCAATATACTTTCTTGTCCACTCTTGTCTTTGATACGTTTTGTGATTGTAGTTTTTCCCCGTCGCCACTGATACGTCTTGTTGATTGAACGCTGTATTCGGATCCTAAGCTAATTTCGTAACCCCCAAGCTAGAACTACACAGCGACTTGAACACGAGAGAAAAGGCACAAATATGTGGGAAGCAATTTACTTCAAAGGTTCGTTCATGTACAGAAAATATAGGGTTTTTATAGTATTTTAAAAGTCCTTGGGTTTTACTGAAAATTCTAGAATACTGCTAAACATAGTAGCAGTGTATTAATTAGCCAATCAGAATCTCAACATGTGACTTTTCATTTTTCCTATTTTACTAACAAAACTTCTAATCAAACGCTGATTGGATAAAATGACCCTTAATGTCTTCCTGAGCTTGTCATGTCGATTGCGAGAAATTTGCAGGATCATCCCAACAGTGTTCTCGCTCAAGTAGCCAAGTGGGGAGTTAGCGCGTAGCACGTCATGTATCAGTATCAGATTTCAAACACCGTCTATCATAATAAACTTCACCACAGACATAATTTAGATGTGATATTTGCTTCTTCTAACTTGACAGGGACTGATCTATTACCAGGATATTCAATTATCAATGTGAAATATGAAGATAATAAAGCCCTGTTCGGTAACGACACTGAAAAAACTGGCAATAATGCTAACATTTTCGATATGCATTTCCCTCTCTCTAAATGCAAAATGTTCCTTCAGCACTGATCTGGATGGATGCATGAACTAATGACAGGAGACGAAGTGGTTGAGTGCGTCAATCTCTTCGCTTATCTTGGAAGTCTTATCAGACCTATTTGCTCGTTTTTGAAGAAATCTTAACAGAAATTCAGGAAGCCTGATTGACTTTTGTCAACTTCCGTTACTTATGGTGTAGGATAGATGTTCATCTACCGACCGAATGGAGAGAACACCGCAGAGAACTTAGTTCTGTATTACTTTATGGATGTGAAATATAAACTTTAAAAACTTAAGACATGCACAGGCTGGATGTTTTTGGTTATAGGCATCTCTAAAGCAATGCTCGCGTTTCGTGTAACGACCGAGTGGTTAATGGTGAGGTTAAACTCATGGTGCTAGAAAAAAAATTGGAAATCGGTTGATGAGGTAGTAAACATTTATCAACTGAGATGGTTAGGATATGTGTTACACATGCTCAATCATAATCCACCTAAACGGACGCTGGTAGCTGACGTAAAGTAGGCTGGAAGAAAACTAGGGGAGGCCCAACCAGAAGATACTGTTAGTCCATGAAGTCATTTACTATGGGCCTGAGGTATGTCGGTAGATGGTGACTACATGATCGTGGTCGGCGAGATGAGCACGATCAGTGGTTAGGAACTCTAGGTGACAGCTCAGGATCAGTACCAATAGAGTAGATACACTCACTTTTTGATGCTATTTTAAAACTATCTTACACCGTTCATTATATGAATCAATTCTTTTACAAACATATTCTCCATGTTTAATCATTTATTAACCTCAGGTTCTACATTGCTTCTGACTAACTGACTGATAATCAATCAGCCAAAACTCTTCCTTTAATAATAAGAACTAAACTTAAGTTACAGATTATTTGAAAGACGATGGAAGATAGTCTAGTTGGCAGTCCGCATTTAAAGTCAAAACAAATTTTCTTAATCTATGTGGCTCACATATGGAACTGATGAACAGATTAGAAATAAAATATAAATAAAATAATATATTTGTAATATCCCAATGAATAGAAAATTAGATTTTCTGACGTTGCGTGACTCAGTGTAAGCCACTTCTTCAGAGTATAAATAACCAAATCAAAATTAATCCCAAATTATATAGTACAAAAGAACAACACAAGAATTTTATGTGCGATCAATCAAAAAACAGGTCTGAACAAGTCAATGTCATGTCATTTCGGTCAAGGTGATTTATAAGCGACATGTATGTAAATTTGTGTGTATGTGTGCAAGGTCAGGGATGAAAAAATGTGACCTTTGTGGTGCGAAAGGATAAAGTTTAACTTGTATGTACGATAAGTGTGAATAGAAAGTCCAAGTCGGATGTACAGTTAGGCCTTCCTTTCTACTAAGAGCAGTAGGATTAAGCATTATATGGAAAGCTTAAGCTACTCTCCTTTCTTTGTAGTTGGAAAAACCTTTTGTAATATTTTGGTGTTTTTGAAATCGATTTGGTGGTTGTTGAAAATGGCGTGAGCTGCTATTGCCGATTTAATTTGAAGTCTATCCAGTTCTACGGGATTATTAGGTGGTTTCTTTGTGTACCTAATGTGTTCTTTGGCTCGAGTCAGGATTTCATGAGATGACTCTTCAATATAGAAGCCATCACAATCGACACATCTTAATTTGTAGACACAGTTCTGTGTTGACTGCAATAGCAATGCATGGTATTTCATTCGAGTTATATTTTGCAGTGAAACGTCTAGTTTTAATACACTTCTGATAATATTCATAGGAAAATTATTAAATCGCAAGACGTTAATTACATTCTTTTGTTCTTTTTGTTTGTCCTCTTCTGATATGATGATCTTGTTAGCTCTTCTAAAAAGATTTGGGGCTAGCGAGATCTTTGCACTGAATGGATGTGCTGAATTGAAGTCAATGTAACGATTTGAATGCATTGGTTTCCGGTAGATAGTTAGGTTTAGAGCTCCACCTAGGTTTCTTTTAACTCAGCAACCTAAAAATGGTAGTTTACCGTGTTCATTTTCATTCCAGTACGTAAATTTAATGTGAAATGAAAGTGTATTGATCCGTTTTCGAAAAGATCTTAGATGAGTCTTTTTTTATCACAACAAAGGTATCATCTACATATTTAAGTCAAATTCGTGGTTTAATGTCGTTGGTGAAAATATTGGATTCTATCTGTGTCATAAACAAGTTGGCTACAGTCAGGGAACGGGAGGTCCCATTGCTACACCGTTAGTTTGTATCATGTTCTGTTAAAAGTAAATAGTGTCGAATTTAAGCAAAGTTTTAAGGATTTTATGATTAGATTAATGCTTGAAGGACATCTGTCAGATAAAGCATTGCAAACCACTGATGAATTTTAAGCATTTATAAATAGGAACACTAGTGTATAATGAAACAACATCATACCTTACCATGAATTTATTCTTTTCGATAATTAATTCCAATATTTTTGATTTAAAGTCATAGGAATCCCTAATTATATTATGTAGGTTAAATTGTAGTGTAGTAGTAACAGCTCAGATATTTCGATAATGCAAATGTGTGTTCGTGAAGTCTACTATAGGTCTTAGAGGGATGTCTGGTTTATAAATTTTAGGTAAACCATAAAAACGTGAATTACTGTATGATTTGGGATATAGAGCAAACCATCACGAGACACCAACCATTGGTTTTAGTCCTTTTAAAGGTTGACTTGTCTCTGATTTGACTTTATTTTTAATCGATAGAAATTTTTTTGGGTCGATCTTTTTATATGGTCCTGTAGCCATATGTTCAGAAACTTCATTAATATAATCTATTTTATTCATGACCACTGTTGTGTTGCCCTTGTCAGCTTTTGTGATTATAATAATTTTGTCTTTTCGAAGAGAGTGTAGAGCCTTCAATTCTTCTTTTGAAATGTTAGGCGTAAGGTATTTTTATATAGTTGAGACCATGAATGAATTGAAGCTATGCCATCATGGAAAACCTGGAAGCACTGGACGACCACGATAGGACGGAACGGCCGTCAGGTGCTTCCAGATTTTCCATGGTGATCTAGGTCCGATCGACTCATGATCTCAACTATATAAAATTACTAAAATTTCCACAAGACCCCCTTCTGGTAAGGTATTTTTGTTTAGTCAAAATATGGGATGCCTTTTGACGTAGTAAATGAGACTCTTTTTCAAAACAATTATAATCACAAAAGCTGACAAGGGCAACACAACAGTAGTCATAAATAAAGATTATAATAATGAAGCTTTTGAACATATCGCTACAGGACCATATAAAAAGATTGACCCAAAAATCACCTTGACCGAAATGACATGACATTGACTTGTTCAGACCTGTTTTTTGATTGATCTCACATAAAATTCTTGTGTTGTTCTTTTGTACTATATAATTTGGGATTAATTTTGATTTGGTTATTTATACTCTGAAGAAGTGGCTTACACTGAGTCACGCAACGTCAGAAAATCTAATTTTCTATTCATTGGGATATTACAAATATATTATTTTATTTATAACAATCTACCCAATGCTCAATTTACTCGAAATTATTAAGTCAAACCTTTGTAATGATACCTACAGATTAGAAATAGAATACGCAGTGATATGCTTTTACAATAAGTTATATGCGTAATGCCCCCAAATGCCCTGGTACGGCCGAGAGTGGGGAGAGTCTGCTCTCCCTCTCCAAATGCTCTCACATGGCCAGCGAATATATAGCCTCTGCCAGGGAAGTCCTACTCACTGCCTTCTCGTGGCGGGGGTGTTGTTTACGAAAGTGAGAGGACGAAAAGCGAATGTCCGGCGCTTTAACCGGGTTGGTGGACAAGGCGAGTCCACCTAGGGGAGTTGGAAAACCCTGATTCCAAACCAATGGTGCACATGGGCTCCAGTATCCTGAAGGAACGAATGGCGTACGAATCAATCATTGATCACCGGCTACCATGGGATTGCATCTCCTCACGATGCTCCACTGCCTTGTGGACTAGACCTTCAGGTCAAAGGCTCGGAGTGTGGCCCCCTAAGAAAACCACCTGCTTCGGTTTGGGCACCCGGGCAGTATCACGGCCCACACACAAATAAATGAAATGATGAATTCTATTGACGATACTATTCTCGCTCATATTAGAAGCAAGACAATTTACACTATTTTTATTATTACCATTATTATTATTATTATTATTACTATTATTTACTACGTCGCTTTTTCGCTCCCTTTATTCCCAAATTGTGTATCCTTCCTTTCCAACTTATGCAGTAGCTCGCCCATGGTGGAAACTCTGTTCTATCTAAACGATCTCGAGTCACTGACTGGTCGAAATTGAACGCTACCACCGAATACGAATGTTGAAACAGCCTTTCTGAAACCATGTATACCATTCAAACTGGCTTCCTTCAACGTTCGCACACTAATGCAGATCAGACAACAGATAGGGTTGACTATGTCTTTAGAAAGTCTTAATACCGACGTCTGTTGTCTATCGGAGACCCGTATTCAAGACTCTAGTGAAGTACTACAAATCCGCTCTCCATCTGTCGCTTTGAAAAGCTTGTTTTACGTGCGTTTATCCAGGGACCCTGTTGCATCTTCGTCTGGTTTTGCTGGCGTTGGTGTTGCACTAAGCGCTAGGGCTGAGGCAGCACTAATCGATTGGATCCCCATTAACAATCGGTTATGTGCTGTTAGATTAGAAAGTTCCATCAAAGTGAGAAGAAACCGGCGTGAGAAACGGTGTCTTTTCGTCATCTCCGACTATGCCCCGACAGATTGCAGCCCGGATGAAATCAAGGATGAGTTTTACCATCAGTTAACAGTTCTTCTCCAGAAAGCGCGTTCGACAGATATTGTAGTACTAGCCGGAGACTTGAATGCCCAGGTCGGGCGTCTAGGCACAGAAGAGAGTCGTTTAGGTGGCCGATGGGGACTTGTTGGTCGCAGGACAGATAACGGGGACCGTTTGCTGCAACTGTGCACAGACCACAACCTATTTCTGGCCAGCACTAACTTCCGGCACAGTCATCGCCGGTGTGCCACCTGGCATCCTCCCTCTGCATCCCAAGCCTGAACTCAGATTGATCACATCGCGATCAGCTACCGCTGGCGTGGCTGTGTACAAGACTGCCGCTCCTTTTGGAGTACCTATCTGGAGTCTGATCATACCCTGGTCTGCGCCAATCTCACCTTCCTTTTCAGTGGCCGAAGGATTGACCACCACCAACGGATCGATGTTAGTAAACTGGCTGCAACTTCTGTTGCAAGTAAGTATCGAGCGGAGCTAGCCTCTAGGCTAGCTACCATCCCATCGAAAAGTATAGATGAGCATTGGTTGCATCTTCACGACGCCATGAAAATGGCGAGTAAAGCCGCTTGCGGCTTCGCGAAACGTCCCGCTTACAAGCACTGGGTTTCTTCTGGCTCCTTACAACTGATGGAAGCCCGTCGGTCTACTCCGGGTGACCGTGAGTTTGACCACAAACGAAGGCTGTTACGTAATGAAATCGGGCAAAGCTTGCGTAAGGACCGGGAAGCCTGGTGGTCGGAGCGTGCTAATAAGATGGAAGCAGCAGCTGCATCTGGTAACTGCCGGAAGCTCTTCCAACTCATCCGAGCCACTGGCAGCAAGAAGTCTGGTGTGAGTGAAACAATCTACGAGGATGACGGGATGCCAATCACTAACATCCCTCGACGTCTTGGACGATGGGCGGAAGTTTTCGAAGGGCAGTTCAACTGGCCTGCTGCTCCGGCAACATCAACCAGTTTGTCCTGCCCCCCATGGCCGGTGACGACTGATCCACCAAACGAGGCGGAAGTCCGCAAGGAACTCCAACTCTTGAAACGTTACTAATCACCGGGCCCAGATGAATTACCTCCGGCTCTTTTTAAAGATGGTGGTGACTTTCTGACTAAGGAATTGACTGTGTTGTTTGCAAAGGTTTGGGAGCAAGAAAGTGTTCCAACATCATGGAATGAGTCGATAGTCGTCCCTATCTTTGAAAAGGGTTCACGTTGTTCCTGTAATAACTATCGGGGGATAAGTCTACTTCCGATTGCGTCCAAACTATTGGCTTCTATCATTCTTCGTAGGTTGTTTAAAACCCGAGAACGATTGACTCGCGAGGATCAGGCTGGTTTTCGTTCTGGTCGAGAATGCATTGATCACATCTTCACCCTCCGCCAAATGTTAGAACACCGTCATACTTATCGCAGGCCAACAATCGTAGTGTTTCTTGATATCAGGGCTGCCTTCGATTCGTTGGACAGGACTGTTCTCTGGGATTGTCTATTGAAGAAGGGTGTGCCTGAGAAGTTCATTAACATCTTAAAGGCCCTGTATACGAATACCTCAGGCAGAGTGAGGGCATACAACCACCTTTCTCCCTTGTTTCATTCGAGCAGTGGGGTTAGGCAGGGTTGCCCAATCTCACCATTCCTCTTCAACTTTGCCATCGATGACATCCTGGAAACAGCTCTGATGGATGTAAGTAATGGCGGTGTGGATATGTTGCCTGGAGAACGACTTCTCGACCTCGAGTATGCGGATGATATTGTCTTACTGTGCGATGATGCCCAAGGCATGCAATCCGCACTTAATCAGTTGGCAATTAGTGTCCGCAGGTACGGCATGTGCTTTGCACCCTCCAAGTGCAAAGTACTCCTACAAGACTGGCAGGATTCTCATCCTGTACTCACCCTGGATGGTGAGCAGATTGAAGTAGTTGAGAAGTTCGTGTATCTAGGTAGCTACATAAGTGCTGGTGGTGGCGTGAGTGATGAGATGGATGCACGTATAATGAAAGCCAGAGCGGCTTATGCCAATCTGGGCCATCTTTGGCGCCTTCGTGATGTTAGTCTGGCTGTAAAAGGTCGGATTTACAACGCGTCGGTGAGAGCAGTTTTGCTCTATGCTTGTGAAACCTGGCCTCTCCGAGTTGAGGATGTTAGACGACTCTCTGTGTTCGATCATCGTTGTCTCCGAAGGATTGCTGACATACAGTGGCAACACCATGTTAGTAATGCAGAGGTTCGGCATCGTGTGTTCGGGCGCCGAGACGATAATTCAATTGGTGTGACCATCTTGAAACACCGACTTCGGTGGCTTGGACATGTTTTACGAATGTCGTCCCAGAGACTTCCACGTCGTGCATTATTTGCCGACTCTGGGAGTGGTTGGAAAAAGCGGAGAGGAGGTCAGTGTATGACATGGTGTCGTGGTATGAAAGAAAGCTGCAAAGGGCTAGCTTCTGTTGGTCCTTCACGACTCCCTAGCTAGGGTCCGAGGGATGGTGCAACACAGTGGCTAGAGACGTTATCAGATATGGCTCAGAATAGAAGCCAGTGGCGATCCTGCTGCAACCTTCTTTTACCTTCTACATAAAGAGTGGTTCTAACTTTCTTAACTGAAAGAGTCTTCTGGTTGTAAATTTCAGTCCGCCTTATCTTTTCATCTCTTCTCTTCCTACTTTCATTATTTTGTGTGGCGCATATGTATCTGGTGCCCTTTTGTACCAATATATATGTGTTTAAATAAATAAATAAATTATAAATATATGTGTAATGGCACAATTAGACCGTAGAAAAATTCCAAGTCTATGAACTATATTAATTTACGGAATAATACTTTTGGTAATGACTTTCACTGTGTACAGCCTATTCAGACACTGTAATGAACATTCTGATGTAAGAAAAACAGTATATAGCATTACGAATGGTTGGAGTGATGAGTGTTTTGACAATAAAACTAAGGAAGTATCTCTCAGAGTACAAAACATTGCAATCTAAATTTCATTTTCATAATGTTTTGACGAAAAATTCTGGATGTGCAAACTACTTAACGAAAAAAAAACCCAAATATATACACACCTGTACTGCCACTGGTATAACAAATGAGGCATAGATCTTTCTCAGTTGGAGGCTATAAAGCAAAGCAAAATTAAACATCATTACTATAAATGAACTGCTTTCGAGTTCATAGAGAGAACAATTTGAAAACACGAAACATTATTAAAACCAATTTCAAATGTTTTAATAAATATAGTTACATAGGAGGTCAGAAATGCTAGAAGCTAAATTACATTTAATTTTTATGTAGTGATTAGGAGCCTCCAATCACCACCTAACATTTCAATAAGATGCACACGATATCGAGTCAATCAGACTAGCGACCATATTGGAAATTGATCGACAGAATTCGATAAGCACAAAAAGACCAGACAAACAGCTGGTTACTACTCAGTGATCAATTAAAGTATTAGGACAAATTATTTTAAAAATTACTAGGAATCAAAGTACCTCCATGAAAACGAGATTTGTCAACATGGGAAATGAGCTATTTCATCGATGTGTGGGGTAAACTTAAGATTGTAACAAAGAATAAAAAAGCTGCGAATTGATTTTGATATTTCTTAAGCTTAATCTCACTAAACTCACTACTATGCCAAGTCCTACCAGGCGTGTATGATGATGAGATTCAACAAAGTATGGAGAAAAAAAGAACATAAGAAAAGTAGTTTCGCATCTTATTTAATGTGCACTGACTTGATTCGCTAGAACGATGGCAATAAAAACACAAAGAATTCATTAGTCTTCAAGTGTATCATTAAATACACGATGACGCAACATCAGTTTATCTTAATTGATCTGTAGGAATAATTTCCTTTCGTTCGCTGATTTATACGACTAAAATGAATAGTATCTGGTAATACATGAGTGTTATGGAAAAAGATATGATGATACATGTTTTCATTAAGTGTGTAAACATTCTACTAAACAGCTACGAATTATGGCTGAGGAAAAACTTCATGTTTTCAAGTCACCTAAGTGTATCGTAGTCAGTAACTGCAGTTATGTTTTTGTTGATTTAGTCACTCAACTGTAGACATTTTAGGATAATTTCTATTATAAAGTTAATTGGAGGTATGTCTTTAGCTATATCGTAATTTTTCTTCCATCATGACTTACTGCCCTACACTAACCACGTCCGTAGCATGATGGAGTGATATTTTTGTCGTAGAAATCATTTTCCATGTAAGCCAGCAAAAACGACAGGTAACGAAACACGCCTTCCGTCATGGTTAACGATAGTGTGGATAATATTTCCCCCTTCATTTTCTCTGTTCGCCAGATGCAAGGCCAAAATACGAACAAAAGTGAAGTTCATCTTCACCCCAAATTATGCACAAAGAAACACTTTTGTTTAATGGTCCCTCTTTACCCTAGCAAAAAATTTTGATTAGGGCAAGAACATTATCCTGAGATTTCAAATTAATTTTAAAAATTGATTTAATACTACACAAACGATAATGTATGCTCAGATCTATAATTCACAAACACAATGCAAAAAATTTGTAATTGGGACACAAATTATTAAAAAGGATTATAGGATTTTCAACCAGAAAATATAACGACAACGACTCACAATTTTCGGTTTCAGATCACTTCTTCCCAGATCCTGAAAAAAATCATATATATATATATACTTTCTGTTTTCAGCTACAGTTACTACTCGTTAGTGATAAATGCTATTGTGAATGGAGTGAGGAAATGGAATATCCCAAATGATCAAACAACTAAATAGTATATGTCACCATCAAAGCTTTAACTGAGGTCTCCACAATTCGTCTGAAGGAACGTGATAAGTTCCTGAATCTGGAGAATATTTGACAGACATTAAATTGAGAAATTCAATCTCTTGAAGTAACTAACCCTGTGTCATATGTGAACCGATATTCACTGCCTGACATAAATTGTGACACTAGTTTTTAAACGTTAAAATACTAGAGTGTTTGATTTCCACTGACCAGATGATTCAGGTATCTATACATGCTTTTGACAAAACAACTTAGATTGGACTTAAGAAGTGTATATTCGAAACAAAATATCAATTGTACTTAATTTGCATGCATATGCTGTCAATAATTTTAGACATAGAATACAGAATCCATACCTTAGGACATGGCATATATATATATATATATATATATATATATATATATATATATATATATATATATATATAAGTTTAAACCTTATTCACCTGTCAAAACGCTCATCAATTTGCAATAAAATAATTATATTTTATGAGTCATAGATCTACGTGATAAGTTGTAAAATATATCCACTTACCAATTTCGTTATGTAGCACATAATAGTAATAATAATGTTAGTGAAATAATGCTCACTTTTCTCCTTTACACCAATAGGACAATGATTTGACTTAGACGTATATATCTACACTAGATACCATGCCGGTGTCTACTCTACACGACATCAACACGTGACTGGCCTAACCAGAAAGTGAATATATTCCAACTTCAACAATTGACAATAACAATAATAACAAGGGTAGGAAAATATACAACAGACCTAATACCTGCCAGACTAGCTACTAGTCTGACTAGATAAACAACCAATCATTATTTTTCTCAGAAAAGGGATTTATGGAGACTATAGTAATTGAATAGTTGAGTTCATGAGTCAATTAATGTTAGACCACCATAAAAACCAGGAAGCAGTGGACAACCGTTTCGTCTTAGCATGGAAACCCTCTGAAGTGCGCATCCACGACTCCACTCGCGAGATTCGAACCCACGACCTATCAGTTTCGCGCGCGAGCGCTTAACCTCTAGACCACTGAGCCGGCAACCAACGATGTTAATGTCCAACTTCAACCAATCCACAAAATTGCGCTACTATCCACCGTTGTCTTCAATGAGTTACTATCTCACAACAGACCCAGCTGAACTCCACTGACCACGCATTCTCACTAGAACTCCAAGAAATACCTCTTGAAGTCAGTCACTAGTGAGCATATGATGATCATTATCAGAAAGGTGTTTTCCATGGTGGTCTAGCTTTAATTGACTCATAAACTCAACCACTATTTTTCTCGCCCACACATCAGTTAGATTATATAAAAGTCTTTATTTGGTGAAAAATAGTTCATGAATTTGAATATTCAGATTTCATAATTCTGAATTTGTTAATAAAATCCCCTGTTATGCTAACGGAGTATCGCTAAGCTCCACATTACAATTTATAAGTAGTGAAGTTTGATTTACAAGATAAGACCTGATAAACGAGTAAAATTATTGTTCAGATCAACTGATTGAGAACTGAACTGTGATTCCATCGGCTTAGTAAATGTAAACTGAGTAGCGTCCCGGTCTCCATCCATGATGTAAACGCATAATAAGTATGTAGTCACTACATGTATATGCACAGTTTCATGTCAGAATGGTTTTTTGGTGTTATTTGTTTCATATTCACTTTCGTTTCAGGTTGATTTATTGTTTTTGAATTCAAGTGATACGAATAGTCCTACTTTCAACACCGTTGCTATGAAATACTAAAATCATTTGATAAATCACATGTGATAAGAAAACATTATTTCTTGGTATTTTATTCACGTTTTTTTGAAACCCTAAAAGCCGACACCCATAATTTATTCAAGCTGAAAAGCACAGATGATTGAATTGCTAACATATTTAAAAATATAAATCTTGAATGCCAAAATCGCATGAATAACAAATATTTCTAAACAATATAAATAATACATCCTACACTGATTATCTAGCTATCTGTATTGTAGATAAGTAAACTTTAAAAATTTTATATTTAATTAATTTTTGTAAAGCCCAAATATTTCGTGTTCTTAACCGATCAACGAGAAAATCCCTTAATTTCAGTTGCCAGACGCCAAGAATGGTGAGCTGGCAGAGAGAAAAAGTGATGAGTAGAAAATTAACATTAAAAAAACCTGATATTCCATCAGAAAAATTTGATTGTATTGTAGTTTAGTCTCAGCGCTCCACTGACAGATATCAGCAGGAAAAGGAGATGAACAAAACGGAAAAATATTTGCTGTTAAGCGGCTTCAGATCAAGAGAACAGTTCTTAAAATCTATACCTTAGAATTTGTGTGTGAATTTTAAATACATAAACGTATATTTCAGTTTTGTAGGACAGATCGTTGTTTCTGTTGAAAGCAGCAGAAGTATAATACTTTTCTTGCTTAATTCGATTAGAGTAAACACAGGTTTGAATAATGATTCTAAAAGATTTATTATTTCAGTGAGATAACTAAGAGATATTTAAACTTTACCTAATATACTTCAAATATCTCAACGTTCAGTAAAGACATCCGTAAAACACTCAGTACATAAACTGCTTAGATATGTGATCGAAGCAACCAGTATGGGAATGAGTAATGGTGAGTAAACGTGTTAAGATTTTTCACTATACTGTAAACATGAAATTATAAGCCATTCCAAATGTAATATCTCAAAAGTTAATTATTTCAACATTCTCATCTTTTCTTTCAAACGGTTGCAAACAGTTTTAAGTCTTAAGCAGTGAAGTCACCCAAGGATTTAAGAAAGACTGAAAGACTTTAAAATACTGAGTGTTCCAGGTGTTAGATCAAAGAGAGAGGTGAAAATCACCAGATGTATTTAACCGAGAATAACAGATGTTAGTCACATAAAAACTATCTTAGCACGGTACGACTGTAGGTAGTATAATCTGTGGAATAGACATGAAGCTTACTCATAATGAATAGCATATAAATGCAACTCACTTAAGAAGCAATATGTTTGAGTTTTACTTAAAGAAATGTGTTTTTGAGAACAAGAAACAGTTGAAAAATATTATTATACGTTGTTTTTTTCTTGAGAAAAAGTCAATATTTAAAACTTATTTCCATATACGATGAACTATCCAGTCTCCTAAAATAACCATACTTACTAAAATAAAATTTCCTCTGTTTCAATCAACGATAGCTATACACGGTAACTGTGGCAGAAGGAGAACGTGACACATGTTTGACTACTGATCCTTCCAAACGAATGAATGTATTTCATAGAATTACAGGATTATTGCCTTTTAAAATCAGCACGAGGTTCTGGGTTAAGGGATTCTAAACTTCAAGTAGCTGAGAGAAGTGAACACTGGCCTTTTAGACAGGCGAATTAGCTTCATGTTAGAAAGCTCAAATATAGTCTGTTGAAGATAATGCATCATTCCATAAAGCAAACAAACAACTGTCAATTTAACCAACATGGTGAGTATAGTGTTGCTTGTTCGAATGCAAGTGAATGTTAGGAATCAGTGGTTGGAGATCTCATGCGCTAAAGATTAAAATAAATTACAGTGATATATATATATATATATATATATATATATATATATACAACCACTGCCTACCTCAACGGTCGGTGTTATCTGGTGTAGAAGTAGGCTGGAAAAAAGCTTGGGGTGACCAAACCAAAACGTGGCACCAGTCTACGAAGGTACTGACAAATAGACTGAACCATGTTAAAAGGTCTATACTACTACCTGGGTTGAGGTCTGCGTGACTGTAGTAAACAATTGTTACGGATTGAAGTATATGGCTCAAAATTGTTTCCAAATGCACAGATTCATTCACTCTTTATCTTCTCCCAGACTCTAAGCTTCTGAATTCCTTATAATTTTTCTTATTTTACTAACTTGAGTGTTCTTGAATCGTATCTTAGATGCCTAATCTTTTCTATTACCACTTACACTGTTACTACCTTGGAATTTGGCCCAACAATTTCATCTCTCTGTGCTAATGGGTTATGGGAGATTGGACCGATGTACATGCATACCAGGTTCTACGTAGCGTTTGACTAACTGACTGACTAACACACCTAATTACACTTATCGAATAATCTTCGATACTACTATGTTGAAAATTTTGAATAAAACTCACCAAGAATTCATCAAATGAATAAATTTTCATCGAAGAATTATACTGGGTTTTTAGATCTTCAAAACTTTGATCCTGGACTGCAATGACAATGACTTTTAATGATGAATTAAACTTCTCTAGGATTTTGATGGCTAAATCTGCTGAATGGCACATTAATATGACGAGCCCAGCTAGAATTGTTGAGAAAGTAAGAAAAATATTCATTATATAAATAATACCTAGTCTAAACATCTGATACTGAAAGAATTATCAACTCTCGTACTAGTAATGCTAGCTAGGAATTTATTTTGCAAAAACTAGGTGTTAATGAATATTTGTACAATCAGCATTAATAAACAATACAGTGAATATTTTTATTGATGAATCATCAATATTTAACCTTCGATTGCTTAATGACAGGATCAAGCCTACTGTTGTTTACTTTATGTTGATTAATAGGGCTTATTACGACTTGGAGTAATTTTCAAAATTTAGACTACAAATTAAGTGCAGTGTTTTTCTATTCAGGTTATGTTGCATTGTATGCATTCATCCCATATTTTATCTTTCACAACTTTATATTGGTACAACAGCTTCAAACAAATGTCGTTAAATTCTCCTTTGATTAAATCATACAATAGTTTTTTTCAAATATATTAAAGAACTTTAAACGATTTTTATTTAGGTAATATAAAATAATATATGTTCTGGATCAAATTAAACAATAGTGAGTTAAAACAACATTTCCAGAGATACAACACAAGTATATTAAAAGAATTACTTTGTTGAAGAATATGTTGCATAGTTGGATCACCCAAAGTAGCATACAGAGGGACAACAGTATACGAGTAACAAAAACAGGCATATTGTGTAATAAACCACTAAAATGAAATAGAGACAATAAGTCAAGGTTAGAATTAAATGTTTATGATTAATATTAACGAAGGCTTTTTATATAGCCATCAATATAGTAGAGACTAACTTTCTGGATTGAAATATATATTCGCATAAACAAAGCATTGATGTAGAAAAGAAAATGATTTTGTTAACAGACAAACTCCAGTTGCTTCTGAATAATTTTATCAAAATGTGCAAACAAGGCAATATCCTAGACTAGCATCTATGAACTATAGTCCCTCAGGTATGTTCTCGCCCTTAATTTAATTTTATCTTCTACTGGAATATACAGAAATTCTACAGTCTAATATAATAGAACAGAATTATTCAACTCAACTTTGGTTATCATCTTCTTATAACACCGCAAATACTAGATCCGGTATATTTCTATTTTATAAACATTTGTGCACCTCTAACAAATACGGAAACCATAATGTATTTAAACAAATAAATTTCCTCAACCTAGATTTTTTTTGTGAAATATCCTTATGAGTAAATGAAATCCACATTATTTATCAATCTGAATGTGAAAAAATGATCACGTTATGGTTAGGATAAAATCATCAGGAATTAGATGTACGGTCCAAAATAGGACGAGAAGCGTTGCCTGGATTCCACTGCTAGCCACCGTCCATCTTTGCTCATAATTAGGTGTATGGTGTTTATCTACATTTGACTGTGTTCACATCTCCGAGTTAAGATATTTACTCTAATAAATTAACTCACAATCACAATAATAGCAAAGAGTGCTGGGATTGAAAAAATATTTTGAATACATACAAGTCACAGAGATGCAATCAACTTGAAAATAGTTTTCATAAATGACTATCGTGAGTAGGAAATAGTATTCAGAAACAGTAAGCTTATCTCAACTTGGAACTAGTCAGTGCACATTCATGGTTTCACGTGATATTGAATATAGGACCTTTAGTTCACATAGAGCTTGATTTCTTTTAAGTACCGAATTGTTGTTTAATAGCCCACGTTTTTTATCTTTATTACTTTGCAATAAAGCTCGATCGTCATCCAGTATCACCAGTAAATATCCAACTCCATGTAAATTTATAAACAACTATTAGTAAATTAAAAAATACCCGATACAAAATGATTCAACTACCATACATAAAAAAATTAGATGATGATTTGGATAATGATTTAGAATTTTAATATGAAAACGTGAAAACTCCAAACAAAACCATCTAAACTCTTAAATATATATCAGATCCATATGACTGTAACCTGAGATCATCTATCACTTTATAACTATAATTTGTAGAATATTACCTATATTATCATTCCATTATAAAACAAACGCATACATATTGACAGAATTAAAATCTATTTCTATGGCGCAAGTAAGCGCATAAGTTAAGGAATTCGGATATCTCAACGCATCCTGTTACTCGCAAACTAAAATCACTGTAGCTATGATGGACGACAAACAAAACCTAGGTTCTTTGTCTTGGACTATCGAGACCAAATAGTTCATTATAACTTTAAACAAAGAAACGTATCTACCCAAACAAAAAATACATATGAAGCCAATGCAAGAACAACGATTCCTCAAGACAGCGTGCTTACTTACTTAGGCCTGTTACCCCTCGTGGAGGAGCTTAGACTGCCCAACAGCACTCTCCATCCAGCTCTACCCTGGGTAATCCTTTCCAGTTGTTTACAGTTGCTATCCACTCCTCTAGTGTCTGCCTCCAACTCCCGACGCAAAGTGTTCTTTGGATTCCAGGTTAGGGCTTGCCTTGTGACACACTTTGATAATTTCCCCAACGTATGTCATATCCACCTCCAACGTCTTTTCCTAATTTCTTCTTCAGCTCGAAGCTGGTTTGTTCTCTCCCACAGTAGGTTGTGGCTGATGGTATCCGGTCAACAGACATTCAGTATCTTGCGTAGACAATTGTTTATAAATACTTGTGTCTTTTTAGTGATGATTGAAGTTGCTGCCCAAGTTTCAGCTCCATACAGTAGGATTGTCTTGACGTTCGTATTAAAGATTCTGGCTTGCAGACAGTTGTTTTGGGTTCCATATGTCCTTCAAATGTAGGAATGCTGCCCTTGACTTGCCAATCCTCGCTTTTACGTCTGCATCGGATCCTTCCTGTTCATCGATGATGCTGACCAGGCACGTGAAAGCTTCCATCTCTTCCAGAGTTTCTCCATCAATTGTGGCTGGGTTGGCGTTCTCCGTATCGTATTTCAGGATCTTGATTTTTCCCTTGTGTATGTTGAGGCTTGCTGATGCAGTGGCTTCTGCTACACTGGTTGTCTTTGTATGCACTTGTTCGTGTGTATGGGATAAAAGAGCTAGGTCATATGTGAAGTCCAAATCGTCCACTTGCAAGGCGAGAGAATGAACTACAGACCAAACTTCTCGTTCATATGGAGTAGAAAATGTGTAGTCTGATAGAGAATAACCCAAAGAGATTCAAGTCTTTAAAAATTAGTTGATTGGTTGAAAATAGATGTCCAGCATTTTCCTTAGTTGTAATTCTTACCAAAGAGGACTCGGTACACGGACATAACTTATTACAGTTAAATTATTAAAAATCTGAGACCCTATGTCGTGATATTAATGATGAACGATAATACTGTTGGATTATTGAAGGTAATGACAGACACTAATTAGCTTGGAGTTATGACCGCATTCTTACTCAACAAAAACCATTCTATTAGTTTTGTAACTGCGTCTACACGAATGGGTCGTCAATTAACCTTAGACGAATATCTACAATCGAATCCCTCCCATTATCTATTCTACAGGACTTCAACAACTCCGACCAAGAAAACGTTGTTCGCCTGACTAGAGCGTAAATATATTTCCACACTGAAAAAGGACAATAATAATAATAAGGATAGGAGAATACATAACACGACCGTTGTTGCTACATTGACGTGGTGGTCGGGTTTGCCTATCGTGATGAACCAATCGAGCTATACTGGCTGGAACAATCGTTCCTCAAGGTCCTACCATGCCAGGCAGGTCGGTTGAAGAGCGGTAAGATTAAAAGCAGCAAACCCAAAGTCCGAAGGCGAAGTCGTACTGCTGACTGTAAAGAGGTGTGGCAGCAGTAAGGTGTTTCCCTCAGACAACCAGAATAACAGCGATGCGGCCTTCCCACAAAGCAAGGGTGGGATTTAAAAAGTTCGACCCTAAAAATGCACACTTCGACTTATAAGACAGATATCTGTCTCCGGCGGTAAGGTCCCAACAAGTACGGAGCTAACACAAATATTACCCACAAAAAGGTCGTGTGTGACCGACCTCAAGCATTTGTCCCTTGAGCACTGCGGTCACGCTCTCAGGTCAGGATGAAGTAAAAGATGGCTTTTACAGAAAGCTCTATGAACTTCTTCAAAAAACTAACCGCTCAGACATACTACTCGTTGCAGGTGACTTTAATGCCCAAGTCGGTAGCTTAAACCAAACAGGAAGACATTTAGGTGGGTAATTTTGTATCCAAGAACAACCGAGTTCACATTTAGACAGTTCTGAAAACGAGGCTGACCCAGATGTTGCTTGGAAAGATATACGAACATCTGTGGAAACAGCAGCAACATCTATTAGTAATTTAAACTAAAAGGTTACGAAAAACCAGTAGATTTCTTCTAAGTCTATCGCACTGATGGATTCTCGTAGACTCATCCCATCAGGCTCTGAACATGATGAAGAGCGTGAACAAATCAGATCTAGGTTATCCAAAAGTCTACGGGACGATCGTGAGCAGTGGTGGGCAACGAAAGCAAAAGAAATGGAAAATGCAGTGGCTGTAGACAACACCAGACGACTCTTCAGACTATTAAAAGAAACCGGCATTAAGAAGTCAAGTGTAAGCGAGACAATCTCGGAAAAAGACGAGACTCTTATCTGCTCTCAGTCCAGACGTTCAGAACGATGGACGGAACACTTTAGAGAAAAGTTCAGCTGGCCTTCAGCTACTCTAAAGTTACCCACCATTCTCAAACAGTCTAAATGGAATATTGAAGTAGGTCCCCTGAATCTATTTGAAGTTCAAAAGGCTATAGCTAGTCTGAGGCGAGGAAGAGCAGCTGGTTCAGACGGATTGGCTCCAGATGTCTTTAAGGATGGTGGTCCAATTTTAGCGATTAGGTTGGCTAATATTTTAGCTAAAATCTGGGAGTTGGACGTGATCCCATCTGACTGGTCACAATCACTGATCGTCCCAATATATAAGAAGGGGTCAAAATCATCCTGTGGCAACCATAGAGGGAATAGTTTGACTAATATAGCATCTAAAATACTAGCTTCAATAATTATCGGGCGCCTAACTAAGACTCGTGAACTGCAAACACGAGAAAATCAGGCCAGCTTCAGACCTGGTCGTGGCTGCATTGACAACATATTCACTATTTGTCAGGTTTTAGAACACATGCATGCTTATCGGCGTCAGACAATAATAGTTGTTCTTGACTTAAAAGCATCATTTGACTCTGTAGACCGAGAGGTCATGTGGCCGTGTATGTCATTGAAAAGTGTACCTCAGAAGTACATTAACCTTGTGAAGGCTCTTTACTCGAAAACTGCCAGTCCAGTCAGAGTTTATGGTGAAATGTCATCTAATTTTGCAACCTCAAGTGGTGTCCGACAAGGCTGTCCACTATTTCTTTTTCTGTTTAATTTCAATATAGACCTACTGCTGGAAACAACGCTCTCGTCGACTGAATTTTCAGGAATTGATCTCTTACCACTAGGTCCACTTATCGACTTAGAATACGCAGATGACATAGTCCCGTTTGGTGAAGACGCTGACAAAATGCAGAGTCATTTGTTATAACTGAGTAATAATGCCAGGATGTTTGGGATGCGTTTCTCCCCATCTAAATGTAAATTGTTGCTCCAGGGCTGTCCTGCGTCAGCACCTGAACTAAGGATAGGGAGTGAAGTAGTCGAACGCGTCAACAACTTCACTTACCTTCGAAGTCTGACCAGCCCTAATGGGTTGGTGTCTGACGAAATCTCTGCATGGATTCAGAAAGCCCGTTTGGTTTTTGCTAACTTACGTCACCTATGGCGAGGACAAGATATCTGTCTATCAATTAAGGGACGAGTATACTGCACAACAGTTCGGTCAATAAAACTTTACAGCTGTGAAACGTGGCCATTAACAGTAGAAGATACTCGTAAACTAATAGTATTTGACCACAGATGTCTTAGAAATAATGCTCGCATCTGCTGGGATAACCGGGTAAGTAATAGTGAGGTTAGACACAGGGTATTAGGGAGTGATGGTAAATCAGTTGATGAGGTTATGAATCTTCATCGAATGAGATGGTTGGGCCACGTGTTACGGATGCCTGAACACCAATTACGACGACGCGCAATGTTGACTATTATAGGGGATGGTTGGAAGAGAGTTAGGGGCGGCTAAACCAAAACATGGCATCAGTCAATAAAGTCACTAACTTCTGGTTTGAGTCTTGTTGGTAGATGCAGACTACTTGGTTGGGGTCTGCGTGACTATCATAACCAATGGTTGGAGACTCTGTGTGACATGGCTCAGAATCGATCACAATGGCGTAGGTATATACACTCCCTGTTTTCGCTTAAACTATGAGATTAAGATTGTTTCATATCTTTCTTTCTTTCTGTTCTATATCCTTATATACAATCTTTCATATATTCCCACCATTAAATTAACTACTTCGATGAATTCGGTGTTCATCGTGTTGTCCTAATGAGGTATGGCAACTTGGACCGATGAATATATGTATCTGGTCCTACACCGTAGCTGACTGACTGACTGAGAATATATAAGTCATCTAACGCCTATCATACTATCTACAAGTCTGACCATGCAAACAACCGATCATTAACATTCTAGCCCACAGATCAATAACCCAGATTTAAAACAACAGTACAAAAGTGATTCGAAACGAAAATTGTTTAAATTAAGATAATTTGCACACCTGTGGTGAATTTCGGCCATAAACACCTACAAACCGTTCTGATTCTGGATACTTAGTCATGATTTCAACGAGCGCTGATCCAAAAGCCTGAATTTTTTCATCAACCTTGAAAAGTATAAAGTATTAGATGGTATTTTTAGAAACTTCTTGATAAGTAATCCATGAATATGGCTCATTAGTAGTATATCTGCTACCTAAACACTTTCTTGTACCTGAAGACGAAAAAAAGTGTAATAGACATCATTTTTAGTTCACAAGCAAAACTAGTTTATCTAAAAAATTCTTGAACACACATGGATATCAGCATTTTAAAAATCCCCACAGAATATTCAAAAACGAAGAATATTTGTGCAAGATTATGACTTTTCTACAGAGCTGAAACCATCGAGATCAACTTCAGAAGACTAACCTATGTATCCAAAAGAGATTTAGCCTTTGTGTTTACCTTGGTCTATGAGGTGGTCACCATATGCATGAACTAGATATTATAAACCCCTTATCTAACCTCCACTAATTTCTTTTGTGTTTATACCTACCCTGCCTTCTTAATCTATACATTCATCCTCCCCGATCCACTCTCATCACAATTACCTTGACAGAACCCCTCTTATCATATACTATATTCACACGACATTATTATTATTATCTCCGTTAGCGAGACAAAGTTCCCCTACAATCCATTTCATTCACAGGATTTGTTTTATTGTATAAATTGTAACTTGACACTTTATAACGAATCATTCTAACCTTCGGTAAGAGACCTTTCCAACTTACAAATGACAGAATTTTGAAGTATTTATGCCGTAACATATGCAAAAGTTGGCGATTTTAAGCATACAACGCTGTTTATTCACTACCATGCCCTATTTTGGAAATTTGTAAAATAACACATGCATTTATTGAAAACAATCGTCCAATCAAATATTTGTGTTTTGAATATATAGATGTATACGGAAAGTGGTAAAATAAGACTACGGGGTGGGGGGGAAGCAAAATTATACAAATCGATGTAATTCGAGCAACACAGATATAAGTGAACAACATTGTTTTCAATTAGATCTTCATGCCCGTTTATTATACATGAATATTTATATGAAAATATTAAACTAATCAATACAAATTATAAGTCGACGATTACATTAACTACAAATAATGGTTAAAATCGGTATAATTGATTTAATTTCGTTCACCATTGGATTTGCTAGAATTCTGCTATAAACAAACGATTATCAAAATCTCCTGACCTTCCACTACGCGTTTATCTGGCTACCTATATAACTCAACAATAGTGTATTATTATTTAATATAACAGCTAATAAATCATTCAAGTTAAATCCTCACAATTACCCTTATTAGAAAATGTGTCATGTCTATAAAGCGAATGTTAGAATTCCATCTGACAAACTCAGTGTTTTAATTTCATGATACGTTATAACATAACAGTTAGTACTTTAGAAATTTATGGAGAGTAGTTTTGTTGTATCCTAGCGAAGATGAAATTAAGGATAACTTCTGAGAGCTATTTATGGACTAATATTGTACATATATTCTTATTGTATAACTATTCAGTAACTAGATTATGTATATTTATATTCCTCTTATTTCAAGCTTTATTTTAACCTACAGACTATTATTATACGATTTACTACTCCAAAGTTATGCCCAGTTTATTGATTACTGTCTCCCACAATCACAGCCACTTTTTGACTCGATTTCTTACTAAAGTTATTTCCTATCTTATGGTGTGATGTGGTCTGTTTGGCCTGTATATAAACCAGATATGTCTGAAATAAATGATTCTTACAGTGGGAGCTTTCATTGGAGTTCTTGACTCAACAGGCAGGGCTAGGCAGAAAAAGGACCAATAAGGATGCCAGGCTGCTCATACCGGTCCATACGTTATTGTTGTGGTACAGTGTTAAGACTGTATAAGTCGTATTCTGATTGGCGAATAAGTCGCGTGATATTTAACGGGCAAAAGTCACAACAGTTTTGTAATCCATTTTTTATGACAAAAAATATTTTGTACTAGCATACATAGTCATCATATATCGTTTTCACACTTACATCACTAGTAGTCCTTTGTAACGAATGGCTCAGTGGAAAACGTGCTCAACTTTCAACTAAAAAGTTGCAACTTCAAATGGCACTCTACCTATTTTGATGTGGGCAAAATGGTAATATCACTAACCCTTAGGAAAACAATAACATTTAACAGAGAGTACACACTTTTACTTAGTAAATGAGTTACACAATTGATTAAATGAATCTTCCGGATTATTCGGTGTTTAGTTAGTTAATACTTTCACAGATGGTTGAGAAATGAGTACTATCCAGTGACTGGTGACACTGAAACACGTACCAATGTATTCGGACTAACTGATCATAAATAAATTAACTGATAAATATAAACCGTAGTCAAGAGAAGTTGAAAAGTAACTTACTTGGTATCGGTTCACAAAAGAAAAAACTTACGGGATAAAGATAACCCTCTATGGAATAAATCCATCATTGTTTTGACTTCTGAATATTCATTATCGGTCAAAACCATGCTACTCTGGCGTGCGCCAGTCTACAGGCAGAGAAAATGAAATCTAACTTCAGTAGGCCAAAATCAAAAGAAGCGGAAACATAAAAATTAAAAAGAACCGAACAGATTTTATCAAAAGCACCACAATTTATGAACTAACAAAGTGCTTACCCTACATGTATTATCAGAAAACTGATCGGTAGTAAACCACGGGAAAACATTATTGATTAGTTCGTTAAAAAGTCCAGCATATTTACCTGAAAAATTTTGTGCCTTTCTTGTTCTATTTCCTATGCTCTTTAGTAACGGTTAAAAATCAACCGAACTTCGGGAGTCAAAAATATCTAGTCACATCACTTAGCCAACAATTTACTCGAATTCAAAATGGAGTTGTAAAGCATAAAAACAACACAACTCTTATTTACCAGAGACATGTATAATAATGTCCAATTCCTAAAGTTTAACTAATACCTTGATTAACGTTATTAACATATCTGTTTGAATGTCAGAGATACTTATGGAACTTCAGTAAATCATACTATTGTTTGGGTAAATACGTCTAATTAACGCCCGAAAACACTTTACAAAATATTATGCTCATGGAATTCATCATACATTAATTTATCCATTGTCTAGTAATAGAATCTTAAATGTCCATATTATGAAAATGACAAATCATTTAGAAATGATATAAGTTGCTTGGATGGAAGTCCATTCAAGTCTCCTAAGTATTTAAGTAGTGTAAAGACGTAGTAAAACTTTTTTTGACGTAATAGTGATTTTTAGTATATATATACTCCCAAGATTTCCTGCCCTTGGAGGGCATACATCATACTATTATTGAACTGACACTTCAAAAAAACATCACAATTTTTGAACAGTGAGATGATTATCGATTTCGTGTTATCACTATACTAATTGTAAATTAGTATGTATTGAACATCATTAAGATTACTAGCTAGCATGGTGTATCATAAAACATTTATGATGGGGCGATAATAAATACGGGCAAATGCGAGGAGATCGGTTTTACAATGTTACTCAATCCAAACAACATAAGAAGAAATTATTCCTCATAACTTTAAAGAGTTCCACATAATTACTGCTCTTGATAAAAATAGTACAAAAGCATTTAATTACGACTAATGACTACATGCATTTTTATGCACAACAAACACTAATTTACCTTCGGATCAGCAATGACAGACTGCTGATTTAAATAGCTACTGAAAAAAGAACCACCCGGACTTGGTTCATGTATTTTTATATATACATCAGGGTAATTTGGCTTTTCATCTAAAAACAAAATAGAATACACAATACCTTAATTTTAATGAAGTCGGAAAGCAACAAAAAAGCTTGTGAAACAAGATTTATGTAGTAGAACAAGCGACGTAATATGAAGTAGATAATATTTCAGAAAGCTCTAGATAATTAGTTAAATAGAAAAACGAGCATATTTTTGGAGGGCGACAAAGGAAAGAAAAGGGCTAGCTGAGCGATGTTTTTTCTGAAGATCTTGTCTAATACTGTATATAAGAGAAATTAGTAAGAAAGAAACAGGAGACGGAACAACAATGAAAATGATTGTCGAAAAATGAACATAAGTGAAGTAAAATTATAAATAAATTGAGCGGTTTTTTTCATAGTACTGTGATAATAAAATAATATTATTGTGATAAAAAACTTCAGTAATATTTTAATGATTAGAAAACTGAACTGGTATTTCGCGATCACTTTACTCCATAAAGAAATAACCTATACTTAGCCGTGAAAAGTAAGAAATTATATTTATTAGGCCGTTACAAGTGCATTGTTTCATTATTATAAAAAAGTAAGTTTCACGAAAGCGAGTGAAATTGTGAAAGGATTTTACTTAATAACAGATGGCAAAGATATGGCTTGTGTCTAGCATTGATTCGATTCACAGAGCTCTCAAATCAAACTATATGCTTCTCATGTTTGAAGTTGGTACTTGATAAGAACAAATGATTGTATGATTGAAGCAGGTGATAACAGTCACCTAATAACTAGGCCTGGACGCTAAATATTCGACCCGTGTTTTAGCTTGACTCAGCCTGTCTACGCGCTTTTTAAAATCACTTTCTGCAATTATTTGTAGATCTTAGTATTCAACTGCTAGTTTAACGTTGTCTACATTATAATATAATTTTTACTAAGGATTTTGAAAAAGAAAACGCAATTAGCAGTAGTGGTTACATTATCAAAACTGTACAGCCCAAAATAAAACAGCTTGAAGTCGGTCATAAAAGATGGTATATGAGTACTTATTCGCTCAATTTAAGGTTCATACGTCCCTAATCATATCAAACACAGGGAAAGGGTATTTTTAAACTTTCTTGTTATCTATAGAAAGACAGACATCATTAAACCTCAAATTTGTCTATTCTAGTCCTACTACTAGTTAACCGACCAGTCTGCCACGACAGACCCCAAATGCCCTGGTACGGCCGAGAGTGGGGAGAGTCTGCTCTCCCTCTCCAAATGCTCTCACATGGCCAGCGAATATATAGCCTCTGCCAGGGAAGTCCTACTCACTGCCTTCTCGTGGCGGGGGTGTTGTTTACGAAAGTGAGAGGACGAAAAGCGAATGTCCGGCGCTTTAACCGGGTTGGTGGACAAGGCGAGTCCACCTAGGGGAGTTGGAAAACCCTGATTCCAAACTAATGGTGCACATGGGCTCCAGTATCCTGAAGGAACGAATGGCGTACGAATCAATCATTGATCACCGGCTATCATGGGATTGCATCTCCTCACGATGCTCCACTGCCTTGTGGTTCAGAATTTTAGGTGAAAGGCTCCGGGTGTGGCCCCCTAAGAAAACCACCCGCTTCAGTCTGGGAACCTCGTTAAGTATCACAGCCCTCACACAAATCGAATGAGATTTGTGAGGCGCATATATATCTGGTGCTTCCTTGTACCAATATTTATGTGTTTAAATAAAAAATAAAATAACTTTGCTGAAGTCGTTTCCATTGAATAACGATAATCAAGCTCAAGGACAGTCTTCATATGAAAGCGGATATATTGACACGGAATAAGCGGAAAAGAACTAATGTGTTGATAGGTTTTTTTGATCCCCCCATAGAGACAGTGAAACGTAAATGAACCCTGAACAAATCAATGGTTATGCTGGACCATTTTTATGTTGGACAACATCACTGGTCGTTAATCTGTCGAGCATCAAGGTCGAAAGTGACTAACGTGGATTGATCAACTCCACACCAGGGACTGGCCCATGAGACAGTGATCGCATGTTTCTCTAACCTATTCTTGCTGATACATTTCTTCATGTTTATTCTATACAGTCATCAAAGCAGCCATAGCACCTGGATACCACGAAAAGGTAATCCACGTCTTATTTAATTTTTTAGACGCATAAACATCGGCACCAGGGGGCACCAAATGGACATGCGCTACATAAATCATTCGATATGTGTGAGGGCTGGAATACTGTTCGGGTACGACAGGTCCCATATACTCGCACCAAAAATGTACAGTACAAGCTGGTACTAGAAAAAGCGACCTCAAACCTATCAACAAGGATTTAAAGAATGCCGACTAATTTCTTATTTGTAGAATATTGTCGACCAAGACAGCTTGTCACACAACACCCATATAAGTGGAACTTACAGAAACCAAACATATCAAACTTATCAGAATGTCGACCTTTGAAAAGAAGTCATTTGAAGAGTTGCGTAAATTGAAGTGGTAAAACAAGCACGGTTTTGATATTCACTAACAATCTGGCTATTTCAAGCGAAATCCCGGATACAGTTAATAACCGATCGAATTGTTTTGAAATTATTTTATATCTGTCTTCTAGGCAATGAAGTAATATATTTCATTCTATTTTTCTGACCTTGTATGGGCGATC
Source organism: Schistosoma mansoni (assembly GCF_000237925.1). NCBI lineage: Eukaryota > Metazoa > Platyhelminthes > Trematoda > Strigeidida > Schistosomatidae > Schistosoma > Schistosoma mansoni. Next base: position 14,387,633 of record NC_031502.1, on the reverse strand, counting down.
TTGAAGACTAGCAGCTTAAGACTTATACTGTGCACTTAGTTCCTATATCAGTATCTAATCGAAAGTCAGTATCCAACTACAATTGTATATCAACCTCTCTGGACCTTACAGAGTGTGGAAATAGTTACGACAGACTTGTTTTGTAACTAGCGTTTCCTAATATCTGCATTACTTCCATTAATTCTCATAATTAGTACATTTATTATGAGGGACTGTAAAAGTTGTTTAAAATGGCATGACGTTGAATTTTTCAGTATTCATTTTGAATCCTTCATAGCATGACACACTGAATGCTGCTCACAAATACATTGCTGCACACATGTTTCTTATTTTCAATTATCTGTTGTTATGAAAACAGATCTCTTATGTATTTGCTATCTATGTTTAGTGATTACTGTGATACCTTCATTATATGCTTTACTTGAATATACACCTCGAAGTACAACAATTGTGGTTAGAATTATTAACTACTTATAATTGTTGATTATTACACCGATTCCTGACAATTTCCGTAACGTCCAGTATGCTTTTCTTGTGTGTACAGATTATATTTAATGCATTAATTTTTGGACGTAACAACTTTATCATTATTTTTAGAACTGATATATTCTTGGTCCACCACAAGAGTGAGACATTCATGGAACTGTCCTTATAGAATAAGGTGTGTAAATGTCTGAATGTTAATCAGCTAGTTTGCATATTTCGTCGATCAAGTACACTTACATGAAACTTTTTGTAGCAAGCTAATGTAGACCAGACATCTATAATGAGTTTGAGGGAACAGCTGTACATTCACTTTAGCCTCCACGCCAGTCAGTAGATAATAACTAATTGAACTGATTGTTCACTAAAGATTACAATATATGCTGGTCACAGAATAGTTAAGATTAGGGATTTAGATGGACAATAAGTATTTCTGGAGGGTGGGCGAGTGTGTTTGTTTCAGTGGAATAAGGTTTTTCCCGCTGATTCCTCCCAAATTATCAGGGTGCAGCCAGTTGGTCAGGTTCTGGACATTGCATAGAAAATGATTAGAAAAAAGTGTGAGGAAATGAAAAAAATGAACTTGAAATGATTTACGAGTAAAACAAAACGAAGAACGGGACATTACGGAAAGAAGATCAACATGAGAATCAGTTGTGTACCGTTGAATCTTTTCTGGTTATTTACAGTTTAAGTTGTGCTTTAGAGACTAATTTCGTTATCGAACATAAAGTAAACTGATAAATTTTTTTCACATTTTATAGCAGGTGGCAACAACTCTGGTCCACGAAGTTGGCTTGTATGTGGTTTTTCTAGAATTTTAAAGCTTTGTGGTGTTACATGTCATCGTACGATTAAATATTCTCATCTTTTAAAATCATTCCAAAAAATGTGGCAGAAAATACGCACCACCTAAACCACCAGATGACAAAAAGAGAAACGAATTTTCAAAGTACTCTGGTGACCTACATTTGTGAAGAGAACGCGATTGGTATAATGAGAACAATTATTATTATAGCTAATAGTACTTTTCCTTCTGTTGCCTGTGACCTTGCACGAACTCGCTTATGCTCAGCAGTTCGCTTGTAAACTTTGGCACGTCTTGGTATTCTTTCCATATCGCGAGATCGCCAACAAATATATCTTATTGCAACCATTAACAGGCTTCTGGTTTTCGGCCTACTGATGGATCCAACCTAATATCTGGCACGTAATCTATGGTGGGGATCATAGTCAATCGCGACTCGGTGCCATCTACAGTACCTTCAGGTTAACAATGAACAGGTGACATCTTAATGTATATGTATTCGTGACTAGATTGAGTCGTTTCGAAGATAGTTTTCAGATAATCAGTAAGTGTTGCTGAAATAGTCAAATGTTCACGTATTATTGCATTATTGTGATACTGTAGCGTTTTGTGGTAGGTATGATCTAGTCCATTAGTTCGAAAACGATTGTGGTTTTGCCTGACTACATGCTATATATATTACTTTGCGAACTACCTTGATACTTATTGTCTCATTACAGGAAAAAATATCGATTGCGCACTAAGAGAAATGTTCAATGAATTTCAACTACTTTCTCAGTCAAATCAAGCTAGAGCTCACAAGTCGTTAATCAAACATGGATTATTTATTCAAACATAAAAATGTCACTCGCATTTAGGTTTCAATAACGGTTTTGTTCTTAGCACCTTTGTAATCGGAAATGGACTAGTTATTGAGAAGAGCGAGTATCACGGTGTGCTTGATCGTGATCTGGTGCGGATGCATTATCAACCTCTTCCAGCTATTATATGCAGCATCAATGTCGAAAACATACGGGACAACCTATTTTGAGGATTGATTCACCTCAATTAGAATTGAACATGATACATAAAACCAAAGGCTTTGAACGAAAATATGGTTACACCGATACTTAAAATAGGTGCTCGAAAAGTACTTGAGGGATAGAAAGCCTGCAACTCGTGAATCATAAGATCATCAATCCCGAGAACAAAAAAAAGGGACTTCAACAAGTGTGATCCAGAGTTACGTGCATATGATAATTAGGAGTATCCGAATTCATGTACTTACTAGGGATTTCCGAAATGCTGCATTTGAAGGCAGGTAGAACTGGATGAGCTAAAATGAACGTATTGTGTTTGGAATTCGCAATCAGCGGACAATCAAGTACAAATGAATCATCAGTTAGTACAAATACCACATCCTCCACAGTTTGAATGAGAATCCGAACATCTGTTATCAGTTGTACTTCTCCTTAGGTTCATCATGTGTCTCTCTGACTGTTCATTGGATCTAGACTCAGTATTAGAATCGACACCTGAAATCGGAACGGACCCACCTGGGACCTCGCAACGTATTCGGTTGTTGTGACCTGTCTTAGCGGACCTTCCGTCCATCAGGAAAAAGGATTTCGTGTACGACTATTGTTTGTTTGAACAATTTCATTGTTGGTAAGCAGAGATGAATAGTGGCTAGCAGTGGAATCCAGGACGCGCGTTTCGTCCTATTTGGGACTCGCACAAGCAAGTGGCTATCAGGACTCAGTGGCCGAGTGGATAACGCGATGGCGTTTGAAGCGAGGGTACTGGGTTCGAGTCCCAGAGTGAACATCAACTCTGAGATGCAGGTACATCCAGCTGACGAGTCCCAAATAGGACGAAACGCGCGTCCTGGATTCCACTGCTAGCCACTATTCATCTCTGCTTACCATGCTTGTGAATTAAGGTATATCGAGGCAATACGCACGGTATGCACATATACCAATTAGAGACTGACCAGTTGCAGTCCTAAACACATCAATGGGAAGATCCAAACAAACAATACTAAGTGAATTTCATTATTGTTTCTTCTGGACGATCCGGAGATTCTGCACTGAAGGACTTTGTCTGTTCTCCTCTTCAGGTCTTTGAATTTTGCGGCAGTGGTGGAATTGATGCTTGTTTTCAAGGTTTTGAAATTTCTTGCTTGCTTATGAGAGTGAGAATACTTTGGAGTTGTGAGTAATTTTTCTCACTTCGATTCCATGGCTGGCAAGTTATCAAGCTCTTCATTAGAACCGTTATCAGTGGTCAATAAGGGAAGCCGTCCCTGAAGCATTCCTTGATTTTCTAGACCTAGGATAGATGTCCCACAAACAGTAATGAGGGATTCACAACTTAGGACTGAATATTTATCGTATCTAATCAACAAATTACAAAACCCGAGAATAAGATGTTTATGACCAGTAATGTTGGAAACAGAAACTTTGGTAGGTTTGCTTATAATAACGGAATTTAATGATTTTAGCTTTCCAATTGAAATGAGGGACTGAACACTACCAGTGTCAACATAAGCATGATGAAAGTACAATTGGGCAGGTATTACATGATTAATAGAATCACTAGAATCAAAAGGACCCTAATCGCACTGTATAGCCTTACTTGCGGTGAGATGAAAGTTAGTTCTGAAAACCGACTGGATGTACTCCATTTTACCACACTTAAAGCGTTTAGCATGACGAAAGAAACATGAATCACGCAAGTGAAATTTACCATAGGATAAACATTTGTAAAATTGTGGTCTACTTCGGTATTAGCACATTTATCTTACGTACTATAATGATAGACCTAATCCCAGAAGTGTAGATTTTTCATGTTGTGACTGCTTAATCTATAAGAGACTACATCGAGTTCACATCACTGTCTACACTGACTCCTCGTATCACGACAATCAGCAATACGGTGTTTAACAATAAAGGAGAACACGATTTGCCTGTGGATATAGTGATGAATTAAGTGTAGAAATGTATGGGTTTTACAAGAACGATCATGTCTAAGAGGCTGGCTACACCCTGCCGGATAGTTTCCACCATGTTCAGATTACCAACCTCCTCCAAATGTTTCATTTTGAGTGTCAATCTTCTCAGTAATTGTGTCCAGCTTCGAGAATCATGCGGTTACAAGACAATACCACTACAGAGAGACCATGCTTGAATGACCGAACCGCGCTATTTCGATTAAGTCTAATCATGTTCACCATTTTCGGTCTGTTGAGTCGGCTTCCGGAGAACTCTAACAGAGCCTCCAGAGGCTCATAAAGAGCCCCAGCCAATCAGAATACGATGGAACACTCTAGAGTTCCAACGTGGCGTGATACTATTGGTCGGTATCATAATATGTCGTTAATGGATTGGCTAACATCTATTAATACCTATGATTTTCTGTAACAAGATTGAACCCTGTAGTAATGTGCTTCCCTCACACTTTGTGCCTTTTCTCTGATCTTCAAGTCGGTGTATAGTTCTAGCTCGGGGGTACGGAACTAGCTTAGGGAAGCGAATATAGCGTTCACAATCGGCCAGACGTAACAGGAATCAAATTATTTATGTATATAGCAACTGTTAAAATAATTAGTAACCAGGAAATCCATGCGATGAGTAAATCAGTGTTTTTCTATTATATTTGATATCTTTTATTAATAGAGCCTACGATGAGTTTTCATCCTTGAGACCGAAAACAGGTTTTTCAAAATATTTCAAAAACTATACCAAGTAATCGAATTTAACCTGACTTTTGGCAGGAGATTACCAACAGCACTGATTCATTCAGTATTCTTTTTCATATTTTATTCCATTAAGTGATTTCAAAGCCAAGCACTTTCTTAGTTGTACTTTCTTTTCAACACTTGACGTTTTCTGGTATGCTTTTTTCTGTAAACTGTACTGAAGGATCTATAGCTCCAGGGAGAGGCTGATCAGAGTACAGAATCACTGAGCGGTATAGCTTCTGCGTAGTAGCCACATAATCATTGTAGGTTTTGTTTTGATTTAGGGATTAAATATGTGTGTGCCTGATGGGAACGGAGAGACATAGAAGCCATTGCAAACAACGGGAGCTATTTTTGGGGTCGTTGTTTCACTGGATTCAAAGCATGCACAATAAAAACATTTAGTTTTGTCTTTATTTTATTCTACAAACCATAAGCTTTCATTTGTTTTTTGATTTACTGCTATACCTTTTTCCGTTTCAAGGCTATTGTAATTTAAAAGTAACTTTCGATACTTTATTTGTCTACCCTAATGCCCAGTTTGGACACAAGTGTATTGTTATAATTGTTTGCATATTGTGTTCGTGTTATTCATCTATTTACTCATGTGTCCTTTTATACTAGTCTGACTCGGGAATAAATTGAGTATTGTTTCCGTTGACTCGTTCTCTCTCTTGCTTTTCAACCAACCAGGAGAAAGAATAGTTTTCGTCCTTCTGATCAAGACTTTTAGTCTCAATTCAAGGTCACGCATACTAGCATCAGCGTTAAACCAGTAAGCGTGTCGTTTTAGCACCTCAACCTATATCGAGACAAGTTCTCTCCTGTACATTATTGGGTAGATATATCAAGGACATATCCCTAGCCCGGATAGAGGAGGAGGATCGGGCATGGGGTTAGCGATCCCATACCGTAGAAAACTAACTCTCTAAAAAACGCCAACCAGAAAAAATAATTCAAACCATTGAACCTCTGCCCTCCAAGTTGAAGGAAGAATTATGATGCCTCATGACGAAAGCCGAATTCTTTCGAAAGTCACGAGGCCGATACCCCTTCTAACAACCAGAGCAACACTTTTTATAGGTACATGGAACGTCCGGACGATGTGGGAGATCAGGAGAGTCTTCTAAAGTGCTGTAGAAATGAGGAAATACGACCTGTGGGTGCTTGGAGTCAGTGAAACACATTGAACTCAGGTTGGACAACAACAGCTAGCTTCAGGGGAGCTTCTGTTATATTCCGGCCATGAAGAATAAAATGCCCCATATACACAAGGCGTTTCACTGATGCTATCCAAACAAGCACAAAATGCACTTGTAGGATGGGAATCTCATGGACCAAGGATCATCAAAACCTCCTTCAAAACAAAGAAAGAGTTCATTAAAATCAACGTCATCCAATGCTATGCGTCTACCAACGACTAAAATGGAGACATTAAAGATAAATTCTACTATAGCCTGCATTCGATCGTCGAGAAGTGCCCAACAACGGCCTGACCATTGTGATGGGAGATTTAAATGGCAAGGTTGGAATAGACAACACCGGATATGAAGACATCATGAGACAATATGAACTGAAAGAAAGTAACAAAAATGGTGAGAGATTTGCAAACCTATATGCCTTCAACAAACTGGTCATAGGCTGTAGCATATTCCCGGATCACACCACGGAGAACCTAATTGACCATATCTGCATCAACAAAGCGTTTAGGAGGACGATGGAGGATGTGAGAACTAGGAGAGGAGCTGATATAGCATCAGATCATCCTTTGCTGATGACCAAGATGAAACTGAAACTTAAGAAGCACTGGACAGCGGGGCGGACAACATCACAAAAGTTTACTACGGCTTTTCTTCGGGATACTAAGAAACTCAACGAATTCGAGATAGCCCTCAACAATAACTTCCAGGCCTTTCATGACCTAGTCAACGGAGCGGGAACTACTATAGAGAACAACTGGAAGGGCACCAAGGAGGCAATCACTTAAACATGTCAGGAGGTTCTGGGCCACAGGAAGCACCGTCACAGGGAATGGATCACTGTTTATACACTGAATAAGGTTGAAGAAAGGAGAAACAGGAGCAAGAACAAGAACAGTGAAAGTAAAGGCATAAGCTGAATACGCGAAAGCAAACAAGCAAGTGAAGAGGAGAATCAGAGCTGACAAACGTAAATATGTGCATGATTTAGCAATAACCGTGGAAAAGCTGCAAGAGAAGGAAACATGAGACAACTGTATGCCACAACAAAGAAACTCACTGAAAATTATCGTAGATTAGAACGACCAGTGAAAAGCAAGGAAGGCAAAGTAATCACGAACATTGAAGAACAGCGAAACAGGTGGGTGGAGCACTTTAGGGAACTCTTGAATCGACCAGCCCCATTGAACCCACCCAACATCGAAGTAGCACCCACGGACCTTCTAATCAATGTTGGCCCGCCAACAACTGAAGAGATTAGCATGACCATCAGACAAATCAAGATTGGCAAAGCAATGGGACCAGATAAAATTCCAAAAGAAGCACTGAAAGCAAACGTATCAGTAACTGCAAAGATACTCCACATTCTCTTCAGCAAGATTTGGGATGAAGGACGATTACCGACAGACTGAAAAGAGGGACACCTGATCAAGATACCAAAGAAAGGCGATCTCAACAGGTGTGATTACTACCGTAGCATCACTCTTCTTTCAATAGCAGGAAAGGATATCAACAGGGTACTGTTAAATAGAATGAAGGACTCCGTAGACGCCCAACTTTGAGATCAGCAGGCTGGACTCGTGTACAGACCGAATCGCAACTCTATGGATCATTGTGGAACAATCAATTGAATGGAATTCATCACGCTGCATCAACTTCATTGACTACGAGGAAGCACTTCACAGCGTGGACAGGACAACACTATGGAGGCTTCTTTGACACTACGGCGTGCCTGAGAAGGTAGACTGCAAAATCGTGCATGGAGGACAATACATCGGCTCATTCGAGCTAAAGACCGGTATCAGGCAAGGTCGCTTACTCTCACCCTTTCTCCTTCTCCTGGTAATCGACTGGATCATAAAGACGTCAACATCTGGAGGGAAGCACGGGATACAGCGGACAGCTAGGATGCATCTGGACGATCTAGACGTCGCGGATGATCTGGCTCTGCCATCGCACACGCAACAACAAATGCAGGAGAAAACGATCAGTGTAGCAGCAGCTTCAGCAGTGGTAGCTCTCAGTATGCACCAAGGGAAAAGCAAGATTTCCCGATACAATACAGCTTGCACCGACCGAATCACACTTGACGGAGACTCTTTGGAATATGTGAAAACCTTAACATATCTGGGCAGCATCATTGATGAACACGGTTCTTCTGATGCAGATGTGAAGACGCGGGTCGGCAAAGCAAGAGCAGCATATTTACAACTGAAGAACATCTGGAACTCGAAACAACTGTCAACTAACACCAAGATCAGAATTTTCAAAACAAATGTCAAGTTAGTTCTACTATATGGGGCGGAAACATGCGGAACTACGAAAGCCATTATCCAGAAGATACAGGTTGTCTTCGGATCCGTTGGCCAGGCACTATCAGCAAGAAGCTGCTGTGGGGGAGAACAAATCGGATTTCATCGGTGGAAGAAATCAGGAAGAAGCGCTGGAAGTGGATAGGACACACATTGAGGAAGTCACCCAATTGCATCACAAGACAAGCCCTCACATGGAATTGTGAGTGTCAAAGGAAAAGAGGAAGACCATAGAACACATTACGCCGAGAAGTAGAGACAGACATGAGAAGAATGAACAAAAACTGGACAGAACTAGAAAGGAAGGCTCAGGACAGAGTGAGCTGGAGAATGCTGTCCGGCGGCCTATGCTCCATCGGGAGTAACAGGCGTAAGTAAATCAGTAAGACATATTGTAGGGTCACTGAATATCGAACAGATCATTGATCCCTGTCAAAGTCAAGGATAGTCAACGCGCATCAATCAGTCGTGCGCCATGGACTGGCCCACGCGGCGGTGGTTGTTCTTTCACTTCTGTAATTTCGTGGTTGTACCTTAACTAATATATTCTTGTAATAACGTCTTTTGTGTTGTACAGTCTCCATAGCGTCCATGATCCTTTGATGCGTCGATGGTTCAATTCACGTAAGGGCCGGTCGCGAGGTGTAACTTCAGCATTAGTTGGTTCGTCACCATTCTCGTCTAACTATAGTAGGCCCCCAATCATTTCGACATAGAACATCAACGTAGATGGTCTACACTGGTGAGCAAGACTTCGAATAACGCAACCTATCACTACGATTTTTTCTATTGTACTCTATACTTATTATTTTATCCTTTTTTACGTCTCCTATGTTAATCAGTTGCTCCGAACATTCGTTGCTTCATATCCTTGTTGATTAGTATTTCAACCGAAATAATTGGTTCAATCGATAGAACTAACCAATCAACTACGGCTATAATCGACTATCATGGTTCTTTAACAAGCATTAGCATCATGTAAATGCTCCTGTGTAATATGTCTGTTAAATAATCAACCACTCGTAAGTATAGCCTTAAGGCAACACGAACGCATATCTGTTTGCAACTTATCCACTTGTATAACCAATACAGGATAAGCTTTCGATTATAAATTCATCTTTCTGCTTAATCACTATCAACTAACTACTATCAGAAACTATCTACTAGAATATTTTACTTTCTTGACCACTGCCTGCCTAATTTCCGATTGCTGAGTTCCATGGCGAATCAGAGGATACAAATGCTACAAATTTACGGTGAGTTTAAACTACAAATTTCTTGCAATGTCAGATCTTGTTTAGACTGTTTCGCCAGGCAATGCTACGTGTTTGGCTCAAATTAAATTTGGACGTATACCAATTCAGTCTACAACGCTTCGTTAATCTACGAATTTCATCAACAAATTTCAATTACTTTGGAGCAAGAGTAACCCAGGCGAGTTTCATAATTGCGATAGTTAATTTCGTATAATATTTATGATGTTTAATAACGTTTCGCGGCTACTTTCACTTCGAGTAGTCATATAATCTGTCACTGCCGTCAAATTTGAGTCGAAACTATGTACATTTATGACTCGTAAGTCAACATACTCCGAAAAAACGTTTTTCATGTACACGAGCAATCTTTGTCCATGTCTTAATGAGACACTTCGTCGTACTTGATGTCACTTAGCGCTAAATAATATGCTTTTTATGAAACGATCACGTTATCTAAACCTAAACTTTAGTTACATCGGTGGTTACCATTTAAATTAATGTTTACTATGCGCTTTGTATTTGCTGTTATCTCACACAGTAAATCATGGCTCGATTTCCTTATCGCACGAAAATCACTTCAATTTCGTCTTCCGCTTATTCACATGCAATACGGGTTTGGAAAATATCTAAACGACCTCTGAAATTCTCCACGAACCCCGCGCAAATCTTCGTATATGTTTGCTATTGCACATCCAATTACTATATTAACGATGCCCACCTGAACGTTCAGTACAATTGTCAGTATACGAAATGATGTTACTTCGATGTGACGTTACAACACATCCGAACTATTGTAGTTATTCAAATTCGACGTCGTATTTTTTCATCTTATGAAGTATTGTTTCCGCGTGGCTGTTATCTAATAGATGATTTCGGTACATCAATCGGCTGTTCAACTACTCGACGATCTAAAGCCTGTCCAGTTCAATTGGTGGTTTGACGACACTCATTCATGCGAATCATCGGTTTACGCAGTCGAGCGCATCTCCCGCAAACTGACAACGATATTGTCGTCTCGACCCCAACAATGACAGCATTTTTCACCGATATCATTGACATGAGTCCAGAGTGACACTCTTGGTTTCTTATGTTCTTTTCGACACTTTTCGGTTCACTCATCAAACACATGTGCAGCACCCACTGTTTATCATCTTTTAGAGACTTCATCGTGCCACCTTCGCTCTCGCTCTGTATTCTTCGACCCTTATTGATTTTCACAGCAGTTATCAGTTTTTCCAAACTGACTGCAAGTTGATCAAAAGCTTCGCACAAGGAAACCACGATTTATCTTCACGGTTATACTTTCGTACTTACAGTTAGTCTGTTAAATATAGATATAACTAGAAATCGACGCTTACGAACGACTACTCCCAACACGTTTGGTATCGATTCAAACGGCCGTTGAATCTGGTGGGGGAGTATTGTAGGGTCACTGAATATCGAACAGATCATTGATCCCTGTCAAAGTCAAGGATAGTCAACGCGCATCAATCAGTCGTGCGCCATGGACTGGCCCACGCGGCGGTGGTTGTTCTTTCACTTCTGTAATTTCGTGGTTGTACCTTAACTAATATATTCTTGTAATAACGTCTTTTGTGTTGTACAGTCTCCATAGCGTCCATGATCCTTTGATGCGTCGATGGTTCAATTCACGTAAGGGCCGGTCGCGAGGTGTAACTTCAGCATTAGTTGGTTCGTCACCATTCTCGTCTAACTATAGTAGGCCCCCAATCATTTCGACATAGAACATCAACGTAGATGGTCTACAATATCAAGGACGTAACAGTGCCTCCTGTACACATCAAGCACATACCACGCATAATTATTTTGTTAAACACTTTATAGCTCAATTGCTTTGCAAACGGTGGTTCTCTGTTCATTATTTACACGAATACATATACTCCAGTGAATAAAAAACAAGGATTGTCCCAGCGATAAAAACAGTTTTGTCCTACTTTCCATCTATTATGATTAAAGAACTTTGTAGAATAATGAGTATCGTTTACCTTGTCCCAAAACCTTTCGAAATCATTACACCTTTCATTGATTCGAAAACCTGTAAGTTGATTCTGAGTATCGCTTTTCGATTGCGTACTTACGTCCTTTATCTGAACTGAGGTATAAACTATCGATCAGAAATCTCCGATGAACTTTATCTTTAGCTCTCTTTTTCAGTAGTTCCCCAGTGCTTTTCATACTCCTAATATCTGCCTACGATTTCCTGACAAAAATGTTCCTTAGCCTGCCTCTTTGTCTTCTGTCCTGAAGAGTTCAAGTTAAGGCTTGCCCTGGGATGCACTTTGATGATTTCTTCAGTGTATCTTATCCATCATTAGCATCTTTTTCTCAGCTGAGAGTCAGCTTACTCCATGTCAGCAGGCTGTTGCTTTTGGTCTATTGTCGATGGATTCACAGAATCTTGCTTAGACAGTTGTTTATGAATAATTGTACTCTCTTGGTGATGGTGGTGGTATTCGCTCAGGCTTCAGCTCACTACAATGGAACTGTTTGCACATTAGTATTAAAAATTCTGACTTTGTTCTTGAGTGACAGTTGTTTTGAACTCCAGATATTCTTTGATTGTAGAAATGTTACCCTTGCTTCGTCAATTTGTTCCTCAGTACTCGCACCAGATCCTGTTTGTTTATCAATGATACTCTCCGAGTGCTTAAAGGTTTCCACCTTTTCCAGAGCTTCTCAACCAAGTGTGATTTGGTTGGTGCCCACTTTCTTGGTTTCCAGATCTTTTTTTTTCCTTTAGGAATACTGAAGCCGACTGGCATGATGGCCACTGCCACACCAACAGTCTTTGTTTGCGTTTCTTGAATAACATCAGAGCGTTTGCTTTAAACTTTGTATTTCTACCAACCCACGCACTAATGAAAATTAGTTTCGTATCTTTCCTATTGCTCGCATGAAACCTGCCGTTCAATAATGTCTATATTTCTAAAAATGGATTTTACTGACTCCTAGTTATTTTTATATTGATGTAAAAACCAATAATTAGTGTGATAAGCATTTTGACAATAAGGAGCTCGAGTAATCACGTTATTACTACTTCAGATTCATACTGTTTCCAAAAGCGTTTTTGTGGTGTTTGAGTGAAATAATGATTCCTTTGTACTTGATTACTGCCTGGTTTCGAATTCTAAGTACTATGCGATCATTCGTGCTCATCTAGTACTTCTTGGTTAAACTTTGTTATCTCTGGGATTCCTAGTTTGTACTATAATTCAATTACTACCAACTACCACAGTTTCCAACGCTGGGATCGCTTAATAATACGGTAAAGCCTTTGAGAGAGCTACCTTTTGTCATTCGTTATTCCCAGCAATATCGGAATGGGAAACCTTACTTTATGTTTATGTGTTGTGTGATTGGTTCTAAAGCTGCTAGAAGAAATCCCAATCTCTCCCGAAGAAGGATGTAAGTGCAGTAATTGTTTCAGGCTATTTCACCCAGTGCTTCATCAAAATGCAGTTGTCTAGTATTTATATTTTCCAAGGAGACAGATGGATACTGAACTTTAATTTGTAGACACATGAACTGCAGCCATTAATGCAGTGAATTGGCCTATCGCTATAATTCATCGATGCAGAAGCCAACGGAATCAGAGTTCGAATCCCTTAGACCTCAGCTAATTTCAGACACTGATGTATTTAATACGATGAGTTATGTATACTACTCATTTTGGAAGCATCCGTATCCACAGGATGTGTTAGATATGAGGCATGAAGCGTTTTCCCCAGGCAAATCTCCCAGACAAATATTGCTCCGTTGTAAATAAATAAAACTAAGTGAATCATGAAAAGTCTGGGAGTTACATAATTTTCCTCGAGGGATGCTGTGAATGTAAATGCTATTGAGGTAGCGAGTTGCAGTATTATTTGTTCGCGATGGAGGATCAAAGGGATCTGATAAATCGTTACCTTGATGTTTGCGATTTAAAACAAATAGTGGATGCTTGTCACTTTACTTAGTTGTTTGACTGGACACGAATTTCGTTGGAAAACGTGTTCACTTTTCTTTTCTGACTCAAGAAACTTCCTCAGTGATTAGTCAGTTCCTGCGTTGCTTCGAGCGAAGAACAGGCAACAGAAACACTGTACGGGTCGTGATAGTAAGATGCAGCATCAATAATTTCTGGATAAATAAATGATATTGACAAAAAGTAGACTAAGATGCTCATGCCCAGGGACTGTGAGACGTGTGTTAACGGGACAGTAAAAGAACACACTATTTATCCAATGGTGTAAATTTCTAATCACTGACAGCTTACACATTTTGGTGGTTCTGTAAAGTCAGTACGCCGAATACTTCCCAGAAACTCATTTGGGTCACTCAAGATCTGATGTTCAGACTTCTTTTTTCGTCGCATCAGAATAGGTGTTTCTTATTGCTTTATCACTAATTGCAAACATATTTTATTTACCGTTCTTATTCAGTACAGTTTTGTTCTGTCTGCAAAGAGATTTCGTTTAGTTAGCGGGCAGCTGAAAATAGCGAGATTGTAGGTGATTTAGTGAGCCTGTCTGGTAATTTGTCTATTAACAGAAAAGTAAATAAAGGGTTTGTGTGTTTGAACGTTTATAAATATTTATCGTACTGTGTTTTGGTATCTAAGTAGACAAATGGACACAGTTAAAATTAATGTCTGCCGCTGGCGCTAAAAAAGGAACTTTTATGACGAAAGAGGCCTGTTGAGTCATTGAAGGAGCATGAGAGCTTTTCAGGAAAAACGTTTTTATAGTTAATTTCATGAGTTACAATAGTCTATAGTAAAATAAAATGATGGTAATGAATTGAAAAAAATTTTAACTGTTACGAAAGTCGGTTATTGAAATGATGTTGTGTCACAATTAATTGGTAACAAGTGGTAGGATGAATATAACTGTTCTTTTGAAAGCTATTAAGGACAGAATAGTTGAAAGTTGTAATAATTGGTAGCTAATAGTTGTGTAGACAGTTGGAAAGAAATAGAGATAGTTAGCTTTTGCGCTGGCTCTTTCTTAGACCTGTATCTACCGTGTTAATTAACGTTTCTTCAGGGAGTACTGCAGTATTTGCAATAACTGACGATTCCTTTGAACTTATAGCGGTTTGAAATCTGGTGCATGACTATAAAAGATAATAAAGATGATAAATTCACAGCTCCTTTCCTGATGTACATCCGCGAAGAAACTCATAATCTGCTAAAGCATCTGGCTTTTCCAGAGAAACCGACTTCATTGTCATATGAATCTCTCAAGGGGATACTACTTGGTCATATGCAATGTGTTCGCTTTGAATGCATAAGGATCAAAAATTCATAAAATTATGGGACAAAATATCAGAAAATTAAAGACTTTATACTTGAATTACATAAGCAGGCCGTAAGGTGCAGTTTTGGAGACCGATTAGAAACTCAACTGAGTTATCGGCCATTCACTGGCATAAATATTCTGAATTCGGAAAGAGGATTATTTCGGAAGCTCAAGAGTTCATCTCAAGAAATAAAAACAGCATGTATTAACTATGAAGCAGTGAATAAGCTTGATTTTTAGTCCGTGAAAATTCCTGATACTTCTCTTATTCATCCTGATAAACTACACTCCTGGAGTCGCTCAAGCTCATATTTGTTTAATAATGGCTTCTATTTTCGTGGCAATATACGAAATGATTCAACAGAGAATTGTAAGGCCGGTTACAGAGCTTGGCACAGATCTGACAAATATGTAGTGGTATTGGTCCCAAGCACACGATACTCGGAGTCAAACACGAGATAATCGAGGAGGGGACCGTGTTACGTCTGGCCGATTGTGAACGCTATATTCGCTTCCCTAAGCTAGTTCCGTACCCCCGAGCTAGAACTATACACCGACTTGAAGATCAGAGAAAAGGCACAAAGTGTGAGGGAAGCACATTACTACAGGGTTCAATCTTGTTACAGAAAATCATAGGTATTAATAGATGTTAGCCAATCCATTAACGACATATTATGATACCGACCAATAGTATCACGCCACGTTGGAACTCTAGAGTGTTCCATCGTATTCTGATTGGCTGGGGCTCTTTATGAGCCTCTGGAGGCTCTGTTAGAGTTCTCCAGAAGCCGACTGAACAATTCCACTTAGGAATAATAAAATATACTGTGTGAGTATGATTAGTTGATGTCATAATCGGGTAGTTGTGTTCTTCATCCAGTTATTTGTTATATTAAACACATTTGAATTATACTAGACCACAACCAACAAGACTTATTTTCATATTATTGTAGTTTACCGTTTCCTAAGAATAAATAAATGTAATCACAAGTACTATCCTATTAATTATACTCTGTTACAATTTTTTAAAAATATACCTTAGTTGAAGACATTCACCATTTTACTTCCTGTAAACTATCTTCGTTAGTGGTCATTTTGTAGGTTTTCAGTATGGTATTTAGTGATCACAGATATTCATAGTTAAAGAGATAATAGGAAATAGGATTGTTTATTATTCTTGATAACAACTGTTTTTAAAGATCACTTTAAATAACTACAACGAGCGACAAATTAAGATTACTGGTAAAGTGGAAAATTAACCACAATTTTAGCATAGCCGGTTCATTGGCAAATATATTTGGCAAACTTGTGTTTGTCATAAAGTCAGTCCGCTCTAACGGACTCCGAATCTAGAATTATTGAGGCAGTGTCATCACTGGTATGCCAATGTAACGTTCAACATCTTACAGTCTTTGCTTATTTAGATCTATGTAATTTATGCTAAACCATTCAATATGTTTACTCCCCTGGTTTACGTCCTAATGAACGACAAAATGAGAATTAGTGCGCGTGTACTTTCAACAATGTGAACAAACCGTATCTAATTTTGAATGCGTCATTTCTGATGAGTGATTAGGTATAGTCATCTTTATCAGCATTCCGGCAAGTATATTCAAATGTATTTGACAAAAATTGTCGTTCCATTTAAGGAATTATTTATGGTAGAAACTAAATCGATCAGAAAACTCTCAGCAACGCTATATGACAGATGAAAATTTTGCTTTGCGAATTGAACAGTTAGCAGAATTAGCTTATGTAAGAGCTACGGACGTCTTAATTGTATTTGATAGTCTACCTGAGTTACAATTCTATGCAGATAATCGAGAAAAAATCAAAGTATTAATAAGTCACTTTGAAAAATCCAGATTGAGAGACCGAAAAGATGTTGATGCCACGGAGATCCGATTTCTAAGTTATACTGTGGAATGTCTACGGTTAAGTTTGGGAATATATCCCTAAAATTAATAGTGAAATAGAGTGGTAGTATAGAGGCTTTACCCAACCTATTGATGCTGCTCATCAAAACATATGGACATTCACTGATGCTCTAAAAAAACAGTCTAAATACATACAAAATCGAACAGTTCGTTGCTGAGATGCAGCAACGACAGAATTTGCCATTTAGGCACACTCATACAAATATCACTAACTATTGAGAAGTAAAACATATTCCATACGTTCTTCAATAAAATAATTAGTATTCTTCTGAAACTGTTATTTACCCTTCACATTAATCTGACCACACTTAAGCCTTTCCAAATACCGATCAGCTTAATGAAATTCAGAAATCTAGTTTTAGTTTACTGAAATAAGTGTTGTCTAGATTTCGCAAAAACTTCGAATTTTTTAAAAATAGAACTATTATTACTGAGGGTCATAGGTACTTTTGGTTAGATAGTCTAGTTGTCTAGCTTCCAAAGTGTAATATTTTTATTAAGCTATAGTTTTAAGTCATAAATAGTGAAATTAACGAATCAGTCTTTTACTAATAGTCTTTAGAATCAGTATGTTATATGCGAGATACATTTATAATTAACTTGGCACCGTATGCTTAGAGTCTTTCATCTTTCTTGAATTATGACAAGTAATTCCTTCTAATTATTGAACGACAGATCAATTTGCCCCATGGAATGGACAACATAGAGCACAGATAAACGCAATCCAACTATCCCTGATGACGAACTCAAAAGACATACTCTGATTATGAAACACGTCCAACTAGTCAAACGATTTCAAGCAACAAAATAACGATTTTCCTTTAAAAACCGACAGAAAAAGTGGTTTTTTTCAGAGTAAAATAATCATTTAAAAATAATAATTAATAAAATAATAGATATTTATTTTGGTAGACTGACTAAACGTCCAAGTTGGAATTTAGAAAGCGTCATTTTCAAAATGAGCCATATCTGTCTATGATTTGTGATATTTATTTGGAAAGTACCATAGACTGAACTTGAAATATTTTTCAGATTTATTTTCTAGGCTAGTCAGAATGGTGGTTGTAATGATTTTACCATACAGGTGAGAAGGTTAACTATTAACTGGCCTAGTGTGATAAACCAATCAAAATGCTCCAAATTAAATCATCGTTTAGATTTGCTAACTTAAAGCGAAAGGTAGTCATCATAGCGATTGGCTGTCTTAACTAGCTAAAGCAGAAATTGATATGAGCTGTATTGCCTAACTATTTAGGCAGCATAACTTTTATTAGCTTTTCGACTGAACTAATTTTAATTCTTATGATTACCTTCAAATGCATATCCATAATCATCAATTAATTTATTTCATATTATGCCCATTATACATATTTTACGACAGCAAATGTGCAGTTTTAGATGCTAGTTCAATTCGAGATGAAATTGTGGAAACATTATTCGCTAATTATCAGAGTCATGTTCGCCCTGGAGAACTTATTCGTAATACAACAGTAGTAACAGTTTATATATCTGTATCAGCTATAACATCTGTAGATGTACGTAATATGGAATACACTATTGATATGTTACTTCGTCAAGCATGGTATGATCCTAGACTAGCTTGGGATCAAATTGAGAAATTCAAACATTATACAAAAAACATTGTTTCTCCAGTTTTCAAAGAAAAAATATGGCTACCAGACTTGTTCTTCCGAAACGGTAAGGAAGGCCGATTACATAAAATGACTTGTGAGAATTTACTAATACGCATACAACCCAACGGTGAAATATTGTACAGTCAGAAGATCACCATGCGCATGGCCTGTCAGATGGAATTACGGACATTCCCTATGGATACACAAGAGTGCGATATGAATATTGGAAGTTATGGATACACATTAGAGCAAGTGAGCTTTGTGTGGAGAAACATATCACCTGTCACATTGCCAGAGAATTTGCAGATATCGGAGTTTGACCCACCTGAAGTGGTCAGAGCTTATGATTGCACAAGTGGGTACTCCACATCAACTGGACAATACACATGTTTAAACGCTACTTTTACGCTACAACGGCAGTTGGGTTACTGGTTGGCAAGTACCTATATACCGAATATCCTCATAATGGTTGTTTCATGGCTAAACTTTTGGGTCAGTTTAGAGGCTATTCCAGCCAGAGTAAATTTAAGTTTGTTAACATTACTTGGTGTGATAACTCAGTCGACAAGTTACGCAAGTTCCCTTCCAAGGGTATCGTATATTAAAGCAATTGATATTTGGACAATAGCATGCATAACATTTAATTCTGGAGTATTACTTGAGTTTGCCATTGCTTCTCATCTTGCTAGGCGTCAAAAAGTATCTGAATGGCAGGTAGAAGTTCGAAAGCTAGTTAGACGTGAACTAGCAAGGTGGTGTTCTGCTTGCCAACTACAATATGCACAAAGGGGACCATCTGCGCTCTCAGCATACTCAGCTTCAAGCAAATCAAATGAGAAAGTTAGTGAATACATCAACTCGGTAGCCGCTGCTGCTTTCGCCATTCAGAATAGCCCTGTACTAGAAAGACCAAGTCCTCAAATGTCTGTTCGCCTAACAAAGTCAGGTTTAATGTCAATGGCTAATATTAAGTCCGGAAAATCAGATAAAGTTTCAAAGGGCGTTTTTTATGAATTAGTAACCAATGATTCTGCACTTACAGCTTTAGATACAACACAAAAAGATGCCCTTTTACCACCAAATGAACCACAACGCGCTAAGAAACCAGCGTCAATGTCTAAAATAGATAGTTATAGTCGATTCGTTTTTCCAGCATGTTTTTTACTTTACAATTGTTTCTATTGGCTTTATTATTTAGTGATTGTTAAGCACAAATAGAAAGATAAATAATGAATGAATATTGTTTTCAATACCTCATAAATCATTCCTTCATTTTGCTGATATTTTGATGAACAAGAAATTTTATGTACTCCTCTTAATAAATCTTTGCTCAATTAGATCTCCATCGTGTCAACGGAAAGCAGGTAACTTATAATTCCAATTTTTTGCCTTTAATCAGTATTACATGCATTAGTTACCTATATTTAATAAGAAGTTGACAACTTGTTCTGCTCTGTAGTTTGAAACTTCAATTTCTCATTGAATAAGCTTGTTTTCAATTTTCAGACTAATCTTCCTTCATTTTCGATAGTAATAAAAATAGTATTAAATAGTGCACGATATTATTTTCAAAAATTTACTTGTCGGTATTTCATATTGCTTCATTTATTGTAGTTTTTTCCTCTTCCAATAACTAGTTATAACCTCTTAGTAGAAAAAGTTATAGTAACCATTATAGATATGATCAGTGATATTTATCAAAATTAACTTATTTACAACTAAGTAGTGGACAGTATAAAACAATTCATGGCCGCTCTATTATTAAAAACTTAATTTTTGTAGTATTTCCGGACATCCGATATATACATACTTATTGTATTCCATTCATTGTATTTACTCTAAATTCTTAGTGTACATATTTTATTCCTGTACCTAGATGTGATTTCTATTCAATCCTAGTATAACATAATATTTAAAAATACAATAAGGCGTTACTAAGTTGTTACCAAGGTCCCATATTGTGTTAAAGATAAATAATTCGCTATAAACAATGGATTGCATTTATCAATGATATGGTTAACATATCATGAAAACAAATAGGATTACTGGAGATGTAATGCTGACATATTTCCTGTTTCGGAGAATAAGAATCCCATCATATCATTAAGAAGTACGATAAAAAACCTCACGAAACCAACCGTAGGACAAATATTCTTGTGTTTTAATATATATTATTGAAGTTCATATTTCGGCGTGGGATATCCAGAGTGTTGCTAAGTGATTATTATACAACCGAATTAACGTATCCTACAATTCCGACACTCATGGCAGTACTTTTGAATATCTTAAGGACATACCTCATGATGAAACATTGTTTCTCAATAAATCAATACACCACTGATTATGAATTCGAAAAATCATTCTACAAACACTGGTTAGGGTTAAAGTTTTATAACAGCGTTCACGGTGTAGACAGATAGTGCATTATAGAGAAGCAAGTTCACTCAGTAAAGTAGGAAATTTTCTAAACAAAACCACAAGTACTAATGATAACTTTTAAAATGTAAGTCCTTAGTTGGTTAATGAGCATTATGTAGCGTCCAAATCAAAAAGATAATGGCAAAATGAAACAGAAAACTTTAACCCCAAGGATTTCGACAAACTTTCAGTTTTTCGTCCTTATAATTCAGTGATACGGAATATATCATAAAATCGACTTGTATCATCTTACGTTTTTTCTTAGACAAACACACAGTCGAATTTAACAAATGAGTTCAATAAAGTAAACTGATTGAGTTAAATAATCATTTCATATTACCTCATTATCATCGAATGTATATACATACCTGGATTAAGAAAGAACAATTCACGAGTGATTAAGAGAACTCATTTTACATTGTTGATTTTTGGTCTGAACTAATAAGAGTCGTAAAACCACCGGAAATCCAAGTTCTTAAGAATGACATTGCTACTCAGTCGTGCTATGATAGGTTCGAATTTAATTGTTGATTTTCAATTATCAGATTGGATATAAAACGAAAATTCGCGTTTAGACAGCTAAGAGAGGACGAATACAGAGAAGAAATATTTCTTATCAATTAAAGTGAAAAGAGAACAGCTACAGACGCTCTCCTACTACACAGTTTGTATTTCGCTATGAAGAACATTACTACACTACTGGTAATTATATGATAGTACAACCAGATTAGCCAATCAAGATATTATAACCTCATACAAGAAAACTACAGCTCTTTTTAATACAAAACCTTTAATAAGATAGGCATATTGTCGATGACTAAGACGGTAATTTGAGACAAAAAGTTAGGTCTGATTGCAATAAAACATTGGTTCGTCTTTAAATCTGATATGTAATTAATTGTAAGATTCTGAAACACTATACAAATTCTGGTGTCCTGCTATCAAAACATTTTACGATCTTATTCGTAAAACTTTAATGCGAAATTCAAAACTGAATCCAATTTCGCGCAGACTAAACATCTCTCAAACAAATTAGAGTGACATAATTATAAAATTACTCAGTTAGGCAGTAGTTTAAGCCTATGTAGTTGACCAAATAGAATTAGATGGATCTTGAGCAACAAATAATGAACGCAGTTATATTTCTGATATTAGCAATCAATGAATAAAAGATAAAACCAAACATCGAAAGGAAAATTAAGGGAATCATGATAGTTAGAATTTGAAAGTAATATTAAACGAAATTGGAGTAATGTTTGGACTCTACATATTCCAGCCGATATGCTCAGTAACTAAAAATATATCTGCGAAAATTAATATATATAAGAGTAAGTTTGTATCTTTATACCTTATGGAGAATGTACCAGATTCATGGTTGTTTATTCTGCACTTTAAAATGCCGCTGGAGTTCAATGAGAATATGTCTAGACACTATTTGAAAATAATTACTTTGAAATGCACATGAGATTTGGGAAAGCTATCTTGTTTTCGAAATTTAATGACAAGTTAGCAATACATCTAACATTCGACTATAATCACTATGAAATTCGAGTAAACTACACCGGTATATTTCAACAACCTATTAGAAGAGAGAAATTATCTTGAATACGGCAATGTTCTCCTGTTGATAAAATGTGCACAGAACCGCGTGATGGTGAACCCCATGTAGTCCGTAATGCCAATGAAATTATAACACAAAATACTGGTTCTAACAGTACTTGTTCTCGGACAACATACTCTGTTAGGAGGCAACCTTCGCGTAAAGGTTTCCATGTTTCCAAGAGCGGTGAAGAAACGGGAGCGCTTATTCAGACCCGGATCAATTTGCATTGGACCTTCTATAACATATGTAGTCCCATAGAATTAAAAAACTGAATGCTAATTTATCCCGTTTGAGGTATTATGCTGAATTTGGCATAATACACCATATTTGACATACCTCTCACTGGAACAATTCTCTCTTAATGGTACTTACAATTCTATCTACCAATTTACGCAACCAATCACATAGACGTTTCCTTTGTTTGAGCACATTCCAACAAGTAGTTATTAAGTAGTATATTTGTTAGACATCTGAACTGGATGAATCATTATTGGTTCAACCTACATAAATAGAAACATAACGTAGTTGACTTCTTATCAGTAACCACAATCATTTAACATAAACTCGTCACTTAGTAACTGGTCAGTGAAATTGGAATTACGCTGCAACGATGCCACAAAAGATCCTGATTTTGTTGTGCGAATATATTCGTTCTTGCAACATTAAAATACGGCTGACATATAGTATAACTGGCTCCAAACAATAATGAAGTTGATTTCTTTTTCATTTCCTGTTCAAAAGCAGTGTTTTATCTGAATGTAGTGGATCATACATACTACCGTAACAGGAATTCGATAGTAATTTGGTATGTCATTATTTCTAATTATTTTAAATTTAGACAGTGAAGCGAGACAGAAATAAATGCTCTTTTTACCATAACGTGATTCACCTAGTGTTTGAAAACGTGGACCCTGAATCACTAATTTCCAGAAACTTTTTGCTCTTGAACCCCGAAAAGAAAAAACAAAACAGCGGAATTATGGAAGAAGTTTTACTTTCAAGGTTAGTTTATATACATAATATATGGGTGTTTATAATATGTTACGTGGCCTTGATATTATAGAGGCTTCCGAAAAACAAGATAAAATTGGTAATTAACTAAACGGAGGGAAACAACACGACTAGTCGTTTTGCAAATTTATAGTGGTAATTTTTAAAGAATGTTGATAGATAGACGTATTTTCAGCACTTTATCGGCCTCTAAAGATAATTTCAAGAGCTCCTAACATGAAGGAAGCTGCCACATAAATCTGATATTTTTGACACCTGTTTCCACATTTAAGAATTTTTAACACAAAATAATGCAATTAACCGGGGAGTGGGTATTTATTTCACAACGAAGTAATTGATATTTCAAAACATATTTGTAAGATGACTTTTGGTAGAATTTTTATAAATAACTTAACACACCTTACTAGATTAACATTTCGATTTCTAACGATTGCTATCAGAAATTGTATTTTTAATGTTTGAATTCAAGTAACAAAATAGAAAAAATATAGTTCAACCCTGATGTTTGATAAATGAATCTTACTAATTCCATTAGGCCAGCGTAAACTGAGTCAAGTGTATGAACGACTTACAAACACAACTGTCAACAATGAACATTTAGACCACTATAATGAATATGTGAAACATTTAGCTATAAACTGCACTTTTATAGAAACGACTAAAAGTGTTGTTAAGAGCATTTATGTATACAAAAATTTTCATATTCATTATTATCAGTAACAATGAGATCTCAATCTTCCCGTTACATGATGCTTTTAATTAGCACTAGTGAGCTTACCTTTTAAGGTTCATGAGAGACTATGATAATCAGAAGTATTTGAATTGTAGTATAAACTATTAATCCCAGGAATAACGCAATTTAATCAAGAAGTATCAGATGAGCCCGAATGAATGTATTGTATTTGGAATTCAAAATTACAACAGTCATCAATACAAAGAAGTCATTGATTTATTTAAACATCATATCCTCCACAGCTCAAATTGGAGTGTAAGTGTCTGTAATCGATTGTTCGTCTTCTTCTTAAGTTCATCTTACATCTGTCCGACAGTGTATTGGATGTAGACTCTGTTTTATCTAGAATGCACTCGTAAGTATTAGAATTAACAACCGAAATTGGAACAGACTCACCTGGGTTCTGGAATTGTATACAGTCAGCATGTCGGTTGTGTAGTGAAACCATTGATATTTAGAATTTGCATCATAGACTTTCCAACAATATCCTCCCCCACGAAATAATGTTGGGTCCTTACGTCGCAATGTTTTAGCCAATATGACGTTCCCAATTTGCATTATCTTCTCAAATCTCACGCATCGACTACTGTATGTGAGTATTTGGGGATAAACACTGATATATAATTTGAGGTATTCCATCATGTGACTTTGACTTGAATAAAAATCATGATGCATATTCTTTTTGTTATTCATATTAGAATGCACAGATGGATATGCATTGATACATGTAATTAACACATGTGATTCAACTAGGCTTGATTTACCTGCAAAACAATCGAATAGAAAACATTCATCTGCCTCATATTCATTAGGATAATCTTGGACTTGATTTGGATTCTCTGTCTGTGCAAACTTCACTTCTGGGCAAACTGGTTCTCTGATTATTTCGGTAAATTTTGCTATCCCCTCTGATTCATCATACCCCTGACTAGGGATTCTATTCAACATACATTGTTCGTGAGAGTATCCAACATCTGACACAATAACATCAGAAATATGACTAGAATTCGACTCATTCGGAACATATTTTTCACATTCATTAGGAATATCATTAGAGATAAATTGATTGTGAGGACCACTGACACTTGATATGATATCAGAATTCGATTTCTCTGAAATATTTTCCTCAAATTGATTAAGAGTTTCATTAGAGAATAATGGATCATCAGGGAATTCAGCATCTACCAAGCCTGAATCTGGTTTTTGATCATGATTTGACTCATTCAACATTCTATTCTCAGAGTTGTAAGAAATTCCATCAGAAATATGTGAATTATTACGACAAACCATATCTGGTTCAATAACATGAGAAATCCGATAAGTTTGTTGATTAAAAATTTTTGTCTCACAATGATTCTGAGTTTCATTCAACTCTGGACTGCTATGTGACGTTATACCACTTCTAGATAAAGATAACTGATCATTAGAAGCATCCATCTTAGCATTACTTTCAGCAAAATGAAGCATGGTATTACAAACTGACTGAATGTGTCCAGTTTCACCACATTTAAAGCATTTAGAATTACGAAATACACATGAATTACATGGGTGAAACTTGCCACAGAACATGCATTTACTAAACTCGTGCTCATCTTCATGGACTGTTTCACAGCTAAATGAAGTATTATCTGAATAACTTTGATTACGCATCGAACTGCGACGACTTAGTAAAGTAGTGGAATTTCTGATCTTCTGTCGGGTCAGTTTATCGAATTTTTCTCTCTTACCGCATTCAGAATTTGTATACTTTACATGATCCAACAGTAGTTGCTTGAGAGTTGCATAGGGGAGTGAAATTGGTTTGTCTGGAAGTGCCAAAGTCTTTATAAGGCTGTATGCTTCTTTTCCGATGAATGTAAGGAAATGGGCCACAATATTAAAATCTTCATCGTCTTTCTTGGTCATAGCCCAGATTTCAAACCTCTCCATGTACTCCTCAAAAGCATTAAAACCTGAATTTATATCCAACCGTTCCATTACAGGCTCAATTGCGACGCCAATATGATAATCAGAAGTATTTGAATTGTAGTATAAACTATTAATCCCAGGAATAACGCAATTTAATCAAGAAGTATCAGATGAGCCCGAATGAATGTATTGTATTTGGAATTCAAAATTACAACAGTCATCAATACAAAGAAGTCATTGATTTATTTAAACATCATAGAGACTCGTCAACAAGCATACAAATTACTTCAACAAAAGCATATTTCTTTAATATGGTAAATGTTATATTATGGCATATTGAAGCGAACGAAACATATGTTTATTAATTTACAAATTCAACACAACGTATACTTTATTAGGTGCATCATGGCGCAGTACACTTACAAAAATGAAACAAAAGAAAAGAGTAAAAAGACACAGTTATATAGGGATCACAGAATAAGTATTAAGAAGACATCCATTTTCTTTTATATGAAATTATAGTTCAAATTAAGTGGACGGAAACAGGTCACTAAAGTGTTCGGTACAATATTTACGGCATTCATCTGAAAAAAACCGATAGAAATAAGCATTTCATTAATAATCATGGGAATGTATAACCAAGAAGAGCTTCATGTGTTTAAGTTTGCATTATAATGGTTCCGTAAAGACCTAGACCAAACTATTGTTACATCCCTTTAAGATATATATTGATCTGAATAAAATTAGGTTTTAGCTAAACGATGCATCTGTAATACTTTTTCAGTTATTATTGGATCAAGAAATAAAATAATTGACATTTTATTTTGTTTTAACGTAAAAGTATATGGAGAAGCACGTTTTTAGCATACCAAAACCATTCTTTTAATGTGTAAGTTGACAAGTATTAATAATGTACATTACGTACAGTATTATTAAATAAGATACAAGACTCCTTGTAATGACAATAAAGTTGCTCCATAAATTTTGGTGAGCGATATCTCTCTACAATTAGTTGAATTCATTACAAAATTATTTTCATGATTCAGATATAGATGATATAATCAAAAAAGAGTCCAAGAGGAATCTTTAATAAACTATTTAAAATTTTAAGATTACATGAACTGAAGTAGTATTTCAATTTTAATTTAAAATGTAGTAATAATTTCTACGTAAGCCTCTTTATCTAGAAATTAAACCATTGATTTGTAAACATCATGGTGACAGGTTGGAAAGCATACTGTGTGAATCTTTCGTTTCACTGACGAGGGATCGGAGGTATTCACACGTAATGCCTAAGAAATAAAATGTAAACTAATAATTCTAAAAGCTAAACTTCTTAATAGTTGGCACCCGAACTAACAGTTGTGAACGGAGCCCTTAAAAAACTCAGTGAACGAATGACTAACTATGTAAGAATTCTTTTAATTTCAAGGAAATTTTCAAGTTTAAGTAATCTAGAAGTGATAAGGCTTTTAGAATAATAGTTTTCAAAAGTACCTGAATTCCAATAAGACTCCATACACATTGAATTTTCTTTGAGAAAATGGTGATTACAATACAATTCCATATAATCTTCGATTTCTTGGACAGCATCCAGATAATTGCGAACATTCTCCATGTCAATGATATTTTCTGAGCGATGCAGCCTAGCAAATCTGCGAACGATATAAAAAAAACGAGAATATACTGTCCACGTTTACCTAGTGCTCAGAAAACTAAAAGTAACACTAAACATTCTTAACATTAATAAATGTATTATCATATGGTTGGAAACCATATTATTAGTGATATTTGAAGACAAATAATTCAAAAACTTGCATTTAGTTATACAAAAGAAAAAGAATGGTGGCAAGTTAATTATATGCATGACAACTTCCCATGCACAAATACTACATTTTAAAAGCTTGGTACCCTTAGATTCCGAAGTTGATTGTAAACTAGGGGAAATATTACTCTGTCAAACATATATAAAAGAATAAAACCAGAAGCAAAGTAATGAACGTATGGCCATTGAACCATACACAACGTAGTAACTGGCATATATGTGCATCAGTCTGAGGTGCCGCACCAAATGAGCACATTGAGATAAATTACAGAGTAGTAAAAGTATCAGTGGTAGTAAACGACATGATTTAACAAGATACAACTTCATGGGGTAAGAAAGCATAAAACAATTTTGAAACACAAAATCCACGGAATGACAAAGAGTGAATAGATCTGAACAATTACGATCGATTTAAACCCAAGTCACACAAAGTCTCCGATAATTGTACGGGCACCGACGAACCTACCTTAGCAGAAGTCAATGATTTCATAGAACAACACCACTTTTCGGTCTACCCACCTCTAGGATTCTTCCAACCTTCCAACATTGGCCCTCGAAGTACATGGTGGTCGAACACATATATTACAGGTCTCAACCATTTTAGTCGATGAACATTCACTATCTTATGAACCAACTTCCCATCACCTAGTACATTACATTTAACATTACCACTGCTCACTCAGCTGTCCCAAAAGATATCGAGAATCCTGAGAATGGCCACGTTTCACAAATATAAAGTAGAGTAGACCGAAACGATGTGCAGTGTAACCCTTCTTTAGTACGTAGACGGACATGTTGTCTAAGGTACAAGTGATGCAATCTAGCAAAAGCCAACCGACCTTCCCGAACTTGTATTGAGATCACGTCAGATACCAATTCACTAAGGTTAATGAGACTCACATGATAAATGAAGCGGTTAATGCGTTCAACTATTTCCCTTCCTTTTATTAGTTCAGGCGTTGCCACGCACCAGTCAGTCACAACGTAGAACTTCGTACGTACGTACATCAGTTTGAGCTGTCATACCACATTAGCACAGAGATGCAGTTGTCGATTCAAATTCCATAGTGGTAGAAGTAGTAAGAGCATGAGCATTATGTGAAAGATTAGGGTTTGAAGATGTTATTGAAGGAGTATAATCCAATGAAATAAATTTGGAAAGAGAAAAAAGATAAAGACGTGAAGAATTCAGAAGATTAGAATTTGGCAGAACACAAAGAGTGGATGCACCTTTGCCATTGCAAACGATTTTGAGCCATGTCATTCAAGGTCTCTAACCATCGATTGCTATCATCTCGCGAATCCCAACCAGGTAGTCTGTACCTAACAACATGGCTCAGTCCACTTGTCAGTGGCTTCATGGATTTGTGCCACGTTCTGGTCTGGCCGCCCCTAGCTTTCTTCCAACTTACTCCTACACCATAAAGCATTGCACGTCGGGGCAGTCGGTGATTGGGCATACGTAACACGTGTCCCAGCCATCTCAACTGATGAAGTTTCACTACTTCGTCAATTGATTCGCCATTCTTACCTAGTACCCGTTTCCTAACAACTGCATTACTTACCCGGTGGTCCAAGGATATACGAGCAATGCTTCGAAGACACCTATGATCAAACACTAGTAGCCTACAAATATCCTCTACTCTTACCGGTCGTGTTTTACTGCCATAAAGTGGGACAGAACGAACTGCTGCACAGTAAACCCGTCCTTTTGTTGCTAGACGAATATCTTGCCTATGCCATAAATGACGCAAGTTGGCAAAAGCTAGACGAGCCTTCTGTATCCGTGCTGAGATTTCGTCACATACCAGACCACAAGGGCTGGTGAGACTTCCAAGATAAGTGAAGCGGTCGACACGCTCAACTACTTCACGCCCTATCATTAGTTCGGGTGTCGATGCAACCCAATCCTGAAGTAACATTTTGCACTTCGAGGGGGAGAATCGCATCCCGAATATGCTTGCATTGTTGCTCAGCATCTTCACTAAATAAAACTATGTCATCGGCATATTCTAAGTCAACAAGTGAATCTCCTGGTAGAAGTTCAACCCCTCTCAATTTAGACGAGGAAAGTGTTGTTTCTAAAAGCACGTCTATGATAAAGTTAAACAAGAATGGAAAGATTGGACAACCCTGACGAATACCTCTTGAGGTAATCAATTCTGATGGCAATTCGCCATAAGCTTTAACTCGGCCAGTTGTGTTCGAGTAGAGAGCCTTTATAAGGTTAATGTACTTTTTTGGTACTCCTTTCAGTGACAAACACTGTCATAGAACCTCACGATCAACGGAGTCATGCCGCTTTAAAGTTGGGAAATACTATGAATGTGGGGCGTCTGAATGTATGTCTATGTCCTAGAACATGACGTAGAGTGAATATCTAGTCTATAGAACCCCGGCAAGGTCGAAAACCAGTCTGGTTTTCTCTAGTCTGCTCTTTACTAGCTTTGGTCAGGCGTCAAAATATTATTGAAGCCAATGTTTTGGACACTATATTCCTCTGTGATTGTCACAAGAAGACTTTTGTCCTTTCTTATAGACTGACACAATCAGTGATTGGGACCAATCAGATGGAATTACGTCCAGTTCCCAGATTCTACCTAAGACATCAGTCAATCTTGTTGCTAGTACTGGACCGCCATCCTTAAAAGTCTCAGGGGTAAACCTATCAACGCCTGCTGCTCTCCCTCACTTCAGATTTCCTATAGCTTTTTCAACCTCGTAGAGAGTAGTAGGATTTACATTAACTTGACATTCAGGTCGACTAGGGATCAAGGGAAACCGAAGTGTGACTGAAGGCCAGTTGAACTGATACCTAAAATGTTCTGCCCATTGATCCAACCTCCTAGATTGAGAATCAATAATATGTCCATCTTTTTCCGAGATAGTTTCGCTGATAGTTGGGTTCCAAATACCGGTTTCTTTAACAAGCCTGAACAATTGTCCGCTGTTGCCTATTGTCGCTGCCTTTACCATCTCGCTTGCATTCGCTACCTACCACTGTTGACGATCATCGCGTAGGCTTCTTATCAGCCTGCGTTTAAGCTGACTCCGCTCTTCGTAATGTTCAGAGCCAGATGGGATGAGTTTTCGAGCATCTATCAGTGCAGTAGATGCTGCCGAGATCCATTGTTTCTCCCTAACCTTATGGTTTACCGTACTAGCAGATATCACTGCTGTTTCCACAGCTTTTTAGATTTTATTCCACGCTGCCTCGGGGTGGGCACAACTTACAAGGCTGCCTAACTGTTTTCCTAGTTGTTCCTGAAATATATTCTTAGCTTGCCTATCATTAAGTAGAACCCTAAGAGGCTTCCTTGCAGCGTCTTTCCTACGTCCATTAAGACGCAGACAAATAGGTGCTCTCACTAGAGCATGAACTGAATCTAAGCGTGTGCTCCAGAATGAGCCACAGTCTTCTATCGAGCCTCTCCATCTGTGGCTGATAGCGATGTGATCCAGTTGGGAAGAATTCAGGGGTCGCCATGTCAAAAGATGTTTTTCCTTGTGCTTAAAGTTAGTATTTGCAAGAAACAGGTGGTTATCTGAATATAGTTGCAACAGAAGGTCAACATTATCCATTCTTTGGGCCACGACACCAAAAAATCCACCCAGATGTCTTTCTTTTTCGTTTAGGTTACCTAGTTGAGCATGAAAGTCACTAGCCACTATTACTACATCAGAGTGCCTAGCTTTTGGGGGAGGGCAGAAAGCTTTCTGTAAAACCCATCTTTTACCTCATCTGAGTTGCAGTCAATGAGAGAGTAGGCAGAGACGATGAAAAGGCAACGACGAGTGTCCCTATTTTTTCGAGTCCTTACTGTTCCGTTTAGTCAGACAGCGCGCAAACGACTGTTTACTGGGATCCAGCCTAAGAGAGTCAGTTCTTTCTGCCCTAGGACTCAAAGCTATACCTGCACCAGCGAGGCCACGGGAAGCAGCATCAGGGCTTCCAGATACACGAAGCGTGAATCGAGTTGGTTCTTTTTTATGACATGGTGAGGTCAAATGAATGACGCTACTCGGATCCTGTATGCGCGTTTCGGAGACGCAGCACACATTGATGGTGCGAGGTTCTAAAGTCCTAGCTAAGGAAGCCTGCTGTCCTATTTGACACAGTGTTCGGATGTTGAAAGCTCCTACATGCAATTTAGAGAGTAGTTTCAGGAGACCAGGGATAACGTTCCGTGTACTTGAATCATTTGCCCTACCGGTGCGAGGTGATAAAGGGACTTGTGAAGGGTTAGTTGAGGAGATAAGAGAGTTATTAGCAGGTGTAGGAAGGATTTGAATGTGACCAACTTGGTCTCGTGTGCTGTTACGGGTATGAGGGCTAATACCACTTCCCGGCTGCCCACACTGTGGAAGAGTATTTCTTGAGGGACCTGAAAAGGAAGTTGGATTGATGTTGGTCCGTGACCGCAGAGCCCAAGGGACAACTGCCTGAGGCCAGTCGCGCACGGCCTTTTGTGGGAGGTTTTTGACGTGTTAGCTTCGTTCTTCAAAGGGCCTTACCGCCGGAGACGGAAATCCGCGAGGTAAGATGAGGCATGACAGCTTTACCGTCAACCTTTTCTAACCCCTTCCTTCCTCGTTAGAAGGCAGTATCGCTGCAGATGCTGGTTGTCCGAGGGAAACACCTTACTGCCGTCACAGCTCTGTATAGTCAGTAGTACGACATCGCACCCAGACCTTGAGTTGCTGCTTTTAGTCTTACCGTTCTCCAATCGACTGCCTGGCATGGTAGAGCCTACAGAAACATATGTTCCAGTCAATATAGCTTGGTTGGGTCATCATGATAGGTAAGCCCAACCACCACGTCAAGGTAGCAGCTGCGGTCGAGTCAAATACTGTTATATTATTGTTCAAGACCAAAATACTGTATTTTCATTATTACCAAACAGAACTATCTCATCTATGTATTCCACGCTGACAAGAGTTTCATTACTATAAAAATCAGACGACGAGTGTTATTTCTAAGAGAATGACAAAGTTAAGTAAAAGGAACAAACAGCGGACAATCCTGATGAACACAACTTGGTGTTATCAATTTTAATGACTAGTAGTATTCGAAAAGAGAATCCACACAAAGTCGACGTATTTCTTTGGTACGCTTTTTAATAACAGATACTGTTACAAAACCGCTCGATCTACGAAGCCAAATTATGCACTTAAGTCGAGAAATACCAACATCGTCAGACATCGGTAAATATACCTAATTTTTGTAACCTGGTGAAGGATGAATATTTGATCGACACAACCATGTTCAGGTCTGAAACCAGCATAGTTTTCTCGAGTTCGCTCTTCATGAACCCCCTCCCAAGAGTTTGATGATTATGAAGGTAATATTCTAGACAAATTGATTATCTTGTGGTTACTACACGAGGATTTTAGCGCTTGTTTATAAGTTAGGACGATCAGTGATCGAGAATAATTAGATCGGATTATATCAAGGATATATATATATATATAACTTGAAATTCACCTTAAACAAAAAACTAAGACGCGGACTTTTAAAGTAAAACTGATTACCTTAATGCCTCTAATGGCCGTCCTTTTATTAGTAATGCATCGAACAATTCACTGTTGCATGTATTCAATCTCTAATAAGAAGATTAGTGAAAATAAACACAGAAATATAAAGAGAAATTAAAATATTCAACAGCTAATACAAGTAATTTTTATCATTGGGACAATCTAATTGTTCAACATTTCATAACAATCTGTGTTTAAGAATTTAAATACGATATGAATTTCGTACTGGCACAGAAATTCGATCTTAAAATCTCAAGTCAGAATTCCAGTAGCGATCATTACATACATAAGCAATTACAACACTATTAATAAAAATATACCAACAATCATATGACAAAGTTTGACAGTAACCAATGAAATTCAATGTCGATGGAACAAGTCATTAGTGAGCTAATTCTAACAGTCCAATTTCTTTTGAAGTTTGTCAAGTTAAACAACGTATTACATATGTGCACTAAAACAATATTATTAATGACGAACAAATTTCTTCCTAATATATCATTCGTTGGTTGCAAATTAACTACTTTACGATTGATTGGTGGGTTTTGTATACTTCCAGATATATTGAATTCGTCATATTTTTACCCTTGTTTCTACTGAGTACGAAATGTTTTGTTGACTTCATCATCTTGAGTATTACGTAAACTAGTTATTGTTTACTGTAGTACCATATACATTTATAGATTTTCGAGAAGCTAGGAAATTTCCATATTTTGATTGACTCCTGATGTGTTATTCCAATGAACCTAATGCAATGTAAACTTTACGATTGAACCATTCTGCTCAGAAAGTGTAAATTGACTAAAACAACTTGTTCATCCGTCAGAAATTATTGTATTTTATCAACAAATATTTTTATAATAATTCTTGAAATAAACTTTAGTGATAACAGTGATCAGTTAATTTTAGGTAAAGGCATTTTTTTTGGCTGCTACCCTAGATATTTTTTTAACAAACAATAATTATAATTACCTACGTTTTATTCAGACTGAACAAAACAGTAAAAAGTTATCAGTCAGTTGTTTACAGCTTTCTGATTGACATTCAGTTTGAGGTAAGCAGACTGTTATCATTAGCGTGAAATAAATTCGAGAATGAGAGTAACTATTATTGCTAATTGGTTAATAGTGGCATTATCAAAAGATCATCATTGGATCAGTGCTTCATCATTTTTAGAGGAAAGTACTAAAGATTTCAAGTCGAAATGAGTCGTGAACCTCTATTGTTATTTTTTAAAATTTCAACATACAATAGCTATCAACTTCAAATCATGTAATCGAAAAGTGGAATGGTGGCCTACCTTTAGCATATCAATACCAAGTTGTCCTGCTGCGGGATATATACTTTCCAAAGAAAGCAGTTGAAGTGCCTAGAAAAAGCCATACACTAGATAACAATATACGGTCAATTTTAATAAAACAAAAGTATGATTTTAAGAATTAGCAAAGGTTTAGTCTCAAGAGTGCGAAGTGCGACCCAACTAGGATGTCGTTTATGAGGAAAATGAAACAGATCCTTATCTAGAAGTTTTCGCAAGAATTAAAACTTTCAGCTTTTAAATATGATGTACATGGGCTATATAGGAGAACTGAAAAATTGCTAACCCTTGCATAGATATACGGAATCAACAAACGTTCTGATTGAAAAAACTAAAGATATGAATATGGAGAACAGAATCTAACTATTGTGAATTTCCTCTCATTAACTAAGAGCTACGATAAGCGATTACTAACAACAGTTCAGTGTTCTCTACGATACAACTAGTGCAGATTAATCAACCGTAAGTTAGAACTAAAATTACAAACAGTGGTTACCAAGACAATAAACAAATAGAATTTTGAATGAACCACCACTACGTATTAGAAGAAATAGTAAATTGCTAGAATCAGTTTACGGTTTACGAATAAATTACAACAAACCAAAAACAACCAATAACTCAAAGTTCTCATTTTTATAAGATAAGGTATTACGGTAGCCTTTGAATCTGCAAGTAAACGACTTTGAATATAAAAACTGAGTTGTGTATAATCCCCCATTCTGACAGTGAGATTGACGAGCATTTCGTAGAAACAATGCTGAAAAGAAATTAATTCGAAAAACGTCAATAAAGGTTTAGATATGAAAAAGGTGCAGAACCATCTCATCATGTGACAATTTTGAAGTGCAAAGGCCACTTTAACTTTAAAATACCTGGCGTGGAATTTAAGATAGACAAAACACATAACTGTTAACGGGACATAGATTGGATTGAAGCATGTCCCATGCACGATTGCATCGATGGCTAATTCTCATCCAATCAGCGCTAGTCGATACTTGGAGAACACTCTAGAATCTTCTTATGTAAAAACTATAGATATACTAACGTGTCTCTTATTGTGCTTCTTGCTCCCATCTACCCTTGTTATTCGGAATATAATTTCTTTCCTATTCAACCGTGTTCTGATTTGGGGACCTGTCGAGTGAATTGATGTTCAAGGATACTAAGCAATTGGAATAGCTGGGTCGTAATGAGAGGAATTATAACAATAACTAATGCAGATTGAAAAGTATCATTGTCGATTATTCACGTTCATATCATAATACGTTATAATAGTGACAAATTATGTGACGAATTTTCAGAGATCAATGTTTTTCAGTTGTTCACATTCCGGATTTCATCAGAGCAATCTCTGTTAGCACATATGCACCATACACGGATACTCCAGTATTGCACATATATGTACGTTTATGATATGTTTTTCGGTTGTGATTGGCAGTGGGATCAGTGATGTATATTCTTTCCAAGTTTGGACTCGTCAGTTGGTAGATAGATATTTAGTCCGAATTTTAGTGTGCACGTCAAAACTAAGATGCCAATTTATCCATATAACGAACATGTCATAGACAGGGTAAGATGTGCACTCTGGACTCCACTGCTAGTCACAATCCGAAAATACACAGAAGGTATGTGACGAAACGTGTGGAACTGGTAAATGTAGATATTTAGATCCTATTGAGTAAACTGAACGTGACCAATGCAGGGTTTGTTTGTCTCTTGAGAAATCCTGTGAGGTGACAAAAACGAGG
Source organism: Schistosoma mansoni (assembly GCF_000237925.1). Lineage (NCBI taxonomy): Eukaryota > Metazoa > Platyhelminthes > Trematoda > Strigeidida > Schistosomatidae > Schistosoma > Schistosoma mansoni. The sequence continues at coordinate 14,350,881 of NC_031502.1, read as the reverse complement.
ATTTAGAGGAAAAAGCTAAACAACTGTTCGATGCATCTTATTCCTAGTAGTTTTTAGAAGTAGACAACTTAAATTGACACAATATAAACTCCAAAAAGAGTTTTAGCCTTATTTTGCTATTAATCATTTCGCAACAAGCATAACAAGGGTGTACTTTTTCTCTTGATTTCGGTTTAAAATGAACAGTACACATGAAACATCATATTGGTATGTATTGATAAAAAACAGCTTGGGATGATGACTGGATGATATTGAGGAAAGTCTTAGGAAATACTATTTGGTTGGACTACCCAGTCATAGTGAGCAAAGGTAACAAAACCTTTTAGTATCTTCCCCAAAATTCCTACTTTTCGTATATGAACAGTCAACGTTGGCAAATCCGAAATAGTGAGATAAAAACTCTGTGAAGCGAGAAAATTTGCAGTAAATGTACCAGCGTATCCCACGAAAAACTTATATATCTCTTTCTATCCAAAGAATGGTTAATCCTTTTATTAGAATGTTGATAACTGACCACTGACAGATGTTATCATCACTTATTTATTAAGAATCAGTCTAAAACACTGGATGTAAACACAAGTTTTTATAAACAGCAAATATGAGTCTATTCGAGACATAATTATATATTAATCTAACGATACAAATATTGTAAATAAAGCTGTAGTCACTTTTTCTTACTGCTTGTCTCCATTTAGCATAATTCTATATTGTACAACTAACAAGCTTAGCTAGAATAAACTAATGTAGTTATAACACTAAAAATTGGCGATACTCACATCCACACAAATATCGTGCTCCGAAAATATGCGAATATATTCAATCAGTATGGAGCGAAACAATTTACGGACTTCTAGTCTCTATAAATAAAAAAGACCAACAAAGCATTCCTCAAGTTGCATTCAAAACAAGTATACAAAATAGAATTAATTTATAGTTTGAATATGGTAATTATCTGAAAGCTAGGACATTTCAAAAAAAAGTATACAGAGAAGCGAAAACAGCCTAAGGCATTTGTTCCTTTAGAGGATACTGGACGAAAAATTTCAAAACAGCAACACCATCTAAAAATAAGATATTTCATCTAACTGGACAATGAATCGAATCATTTATAAAACACTAAAAAAAGGTATGAACTAAATGTAATGGTAACAAGTTCTGTAACTCATAAGCTTTACAAGTGGAACAATAGATACACTATATTAGTAAGCACAATTAACAAAGCCAAGTAACTAATGGGGCAAGAGTAAAAAACTGTTGACTTGTGTGAACAATAGTAAGAGAATATAAAAAAGTATTGTCACTTAAGTCTGGTTTGGGGATATACCGCTTGAATATATTTAGTTGATTAGTACGTGGAGAGAAGTCTGTTTTTCAGACAGATACAAATAAAAGTAATTGATACACTAAGTGAATACCGAAGTCTTTTCTATGATAGTAGTATTAACTGATTTAAGACTACGCTAACGGACCGTACACCAGAAGAGACGGGGAAAAAACGAAAGTTATTTCCTTGGTTCGATTTCTGCTTGAAAAAAGCTCTGCAACAGCTTCATTGCAACAAAATAACGCCTCACCAAAACAAATCCAATCAAAATTAATAAGATTTGTGACTACTTCCCGTTTTATCTTCAGATTGCCTTGGCTGGGTCTACGGTTGATGCTTATCACGAACAATCGTAATTCTTCTATTAGAAACAGAAATTATTCTGAGCTCGATAACTCGGGATCTGCTAAGCACAAAACTTCAACAATAATCCCTAAATGACGAAATCCAAGAAGGCAGGAGTGAAGAAAAGCTAGATGTTCAACGAAAACAAATTTGAAGTACAACAATTTTGAACATATGGCAACAAACATGACCTTGAGACAGAGTAAAATTAGAGAACTAGAAGTGGTAACATCTAATCAGAGAACAGCAAAGACAATACGAAGATATGCATTAGAGAATTATGCCACAGACTATGGTTGCAAAACGCTACTTTAATTAAAAAATACCAAATAAATTGAGATCTTTCTATCACATTCTTACAAAACAATTCAATATTCTATAAACATGTGACGAAAAAGAAAGATAACTATGTCACGAAAACCGGTAACTGGTGATATTTTCACAACTTATCTCATGAAACATCACTAGCTAAATTCCTTTTTTAACTGTTGACAGATATCAGTTACGTGACAAATCTTATTTGAAAAATTATATAATATTTAAATGTCTGAGTCAAAATTCCTCATATATATTTGGATGATCATAAAAAGCTTTCGCTTTAATTTTCTGTAAGAAAATTTAAAAAGTAACCGGTTTTCATCACAGCAATATATTCATTGTTCAGTTTAAAGCTTAATAGCAAAATATAAAACAATATGTTGTCTCATTCAAAGGTGAATGGCCGGTAATCGAATAAAGACTTATAGGTTTGAACAATATTATTTTAATTACTATGAGCTTAAAAACTAATCAAACTCATTTACCTCAACATCTTGGTTCTTTAGAAATAAATGTGAATATATTTCAGATTGGGAAATGATGTAGAAGGTTAATGAACCCGCATGTAATCCTTTGGATATTGTCTTCTGTCGAAATAAAATATGAAAACATTGAAGAGTTTTTAAAAATGTGAGGAACAAAATGAAAAAATAAAATATCTGTATAAAGAAGGTCTGCTTTCCAATACATTTAAACAGAAACCCTTTTCATAATGAACCAGTAAATGTTGCTTAAACTAGGGTCATCAGAAGGATGGATAACTATCCCTGGTTTGATTCAAACAATGTCCTACTATCTGAGAGAAGACTCCCCTAATCAGTTGATTTATCAACTATTTACTTTTACATGTATTTACCTGAAAATCAAACCTATTTCATTAAAAACTTATATAAACATCGGTGACCAGTCATATTCCAATATGTCCTAAAGTTCAGAAAGTTATAGCTGCATCTAAAACGGAGAAATGGATAACCTTTAAAATGTTATCTCGAAATTTCATCAGCTATGACGTTTTAGGAATACTGATCAAACTATGACCATAAGTCAAACATAATTCTAAATACTAGTATCTTACAAACATGTCACACCAACCAGATGTAGGGTGGTGGCATAAGATCTGAAGTTATCAATGTCTAGCATCGTGCTGGTAAGAGAGGAGACCGAATATACTATCATATCCACCACGTAATCGTATTAACCATAATTGGCTGAATAGTGAAGAAATTAAAAAAACAGATAGAGGAAGCGTGACTGGTGTTTATTGAGCGGTTTTATTTGCAATATTTGAAAAATGTGCAAATGGCCACAAGTACAAAGTCTATTTTCTATCACCGGTGAACGATTTGGAATCGTTTTATTTTTGATGTTTTTGAGGCGGTGGCTTATGTGTGATGAAACTACCTGAATTAAATCGGCACAACAGAGGAAAATATGCAGGAGCTGAATATGACTCAAGTAAAATCTTTAAAGTATTTGCAATAAAAGTGTATTTATCCACATTAAATTTAAAGCATCACTCACAACTGTAGAACAATGGCATGATGGTGCCGAAGCACTTGGCGCTTTACGATCAGAATCAGCGAGCAATTTACTCGTGACGTTTGTCCCACAGTAGCTCACTTCGCAAATCCGTTTAAAGACGAATGCAAACTGATCTAGTCGTTGATTCAACCCATACCCATCGAATTTGTAGTTCACAGGTTTGTTAACATTGGCAGTAACCTCTTCGATACCGTCCACCACCAATTTAGAGCAGTACTCTAACAGTACACTTTTGCCACTGGATCGATGAAGTAGAAAATCCACAACTAGGTTCTGTAAAATAATAGCACCCATATTGAACCATCAATGTTCTTAGTTTCACCAAATAAAGAAATCACTAAGTATTACAGGATGTTAAACTATTGACCTTCTTCCACTTATAGAAATACACAGTTCAATATAGATAAACGGAAAAAGTAAACACTTTACAGTGACTTGTGGTTCATCCAGAAAATGTTAAAAACTGTTCCACTTTACTCATAACACCAGCAAAACGAAAATTAGTGAACACTAGATAGTATGCAAATATCGTACATCGACGGACACTTGTCAAAGACGCTAAGAACGGATGGTTGGATATATAAAAAACTGCTCAAACTAATTTATCGCAATACAATATCTTGTGTTTTTTAAGATGGTGAGAATCTGGTCAGGAAACCAAATGAGCTGCTTCGGAAAGCATAAAATACTCAGAATGTTTATCACTTTAAAGAGGGTACTATGGAACTGACCTCTGTAAAACAACAGAGCACTGCGAATTTGATTACTATTAGTGATCTAAACGATGGAAAATATGAACGAAATATATGGTTGAGAAAGTGGCCTTATGATGATTGACAAAAGTCAAGTAGCTTGAAAATTATGAACAGCTAACAATGGGTTTGAAGGTTAGCAAGTAATAGAATTTCGACTAACAATGAAAAGAAACATTGTACAAAGGAGATCGCAACATTAAATCGATAAACAATCTACCAGTAATATATGAAAAGCTGTAAACGCAATTACAAAGATGTTCCAAATAATTCAATACATAAACATTTGGTGGACGAAAATGATAGAAAATCAGTAATCAATTAAATGCTAAGACGAGCACCTGATTGAAAAATGTATAAAAGATCTTTTCAGACAGACAAAACTCACGTGATTAGCAACTATTTTTGGAAAAACCATATTATTTACACATAATAACCATGAGCAACCTAGAAGAAGAGTTTGAAGGAAAGCAATCAAAGGAACTACAAAAATGATTGAATATCCAATCTGGACAAATTGGTATGTTGATAAATATATACTTAAACGGACGTGTTTAGGAATAATTAGTTTATTTAAAGAATATTTAACTCGGACAAACTAGAATAACACTGATGAAGTGAAAGATCTACATAATGACGAAAGGTGGGTTCGAACACCAGAATGAGAGCTACATCTAATGAGTTGAAGACACACACCGAAGCTGTTGAAATATAATTTGAATCCAGTGCTCAATGAATGATGAGATCGTTTTCATAAACTTAGCTAAATTTTTGCTACCGATGAAGAATGTACATACTTCCGTTTGCAACGAGTATGCTAACGAGAATAGAACATCGATGAGCTTGCGATGTTTTCAGATATGGCTCAGAGTAGAAGCTATAGATAATCCGCATATGGTTTGTGACTACATTCTTCATAGAAATAAAATTAACTCCCTTAACTGAAAGGCTTTCGAGTTGTACTTTCAACTGAACTGTATCTCTTATGAAAAACCACTTCTGTTTATTTATTTTTAGTTTGTACTCCTCCTCTCTACTTTATTTCTTTGCAAGTTGAGGCTTTATTCGTGTGTATTTTTTGGTCCCCGGAATATGTGCTTATGCAAAATAAAACATAACCAAACCTGGATACGAAATAAAAGTGATTTGAAGCTGATTTCAAATATTGACAGTAGTTATGAAGTCATCCGCCAGAGATTGCGCTACCCAACCGACAGCTTTTGTTCATTTGGTGTGTAGACGTAGTGTGTTTAATAATTTTTTACACAAAGTTCTAGCGATTTCAAATTAAAATTTTTTTCAAGCACACTTCGTTAACTCAAGAAAGGGAGAAATTGCCGGATGAATTACAGAACTTCTGCAGGATAATTTAACATAATAATAACACTCACCAAGACTGTTGTCAATTACGACACCACACAAATGAATAACCCAATTCGCTGAATCTGTGAGAATATACAAAGTTAAGGAGTTTTTTTACACAATGGTAAAATCAAGAAGCATGATTAGAAACTTAATAATATTGTAAGATCCTTTAGTATTTGTATGTCCGTATGTAGGAGCGAGAAAAACCCTCCTACATGCATGCCATATGATACCAATATTTTGTTTCACCTTAATTACTAGGTTTCCCTTCTCATCCATTTTGCGCATATCATATTTAATCTTTGATACAGAACAAGGTTAATGTTCATATTCACTTACAACTGCGTTTCTTCTACAGTATTATTTCTATTTAAGTACATCCTAGCTGATATTGCTTTTTCTTGACCTTTGATTACAGAGGCTGCTACATTTAATCGCTTTTTGACTACATTTGCTAGAACTGATTGATTTGGATTGTTCGTTTATGGATTGCAGTACGTTTCCAGTTTGTTGGAAGTCCCTGTGATTCTTAGCAGGTAGTTAGTATTCATGATTCTGAATGTCTTCTGAACTTCATACCCTAAAATTCACTTTTGAGTGTACTAAAACTAGCTAGCCAGTATGGTAAAACTGTTCTTTCCGTGATAGGATACATTATCATTCTCTGACGGGTAATCAGTTTTCTAGTATTTCTTGCAAATGATATTTTTATACCTAGTGTTGTATTCAATTTCGAGAACGAAAGCTGACTGTACAGCTAACTTCTTAAAACTATTTAGTTATATTGTATAATCTATACCTTCATAATTCTTAAACAACAAATTATTACCACATTTATTTACAAATCACTGTGTTTGGGTAATATCAAATAGTGTATCACTAACTAGAAAATTGGGTATTGCAGCTTACTGTTCGAAAACTCGAGGATTTCTGGTCGTTACAAATTTGGTGGATGATAGATTAAACAAATCAAACTTAATGGCACCATTAAGTTAGCTAGAACTTTGAAGCGTTTACAGAATCATGGTAAATAAATTAACCCTAGCAATTAAATAGAATAACTGACTTTGGTTTGATAATTCATTATTTTGAAGGTTACAAATTACAAAACCGAAAATAGACAGAATGAGATTTATATTTATGTCAAGGATACATAAATCAATAGGAATTTGAGCATCCAAGTTTGCTGATAATGAGGGAATGACTGAAAAGTAAGATCAAATACGTTAAACAGATAGTTAATGGTTCACAAAATGAGCTATTAACACTGATTTGCAGAAGATTGTTATGTAATAAACTGAGGTTTACAAATAATCTGTGAGATACTATTAAATAAAATAGGTGAATAAATCAAAAAGGAAGATTTCACAGGTGAAACTATAAACGATAAATAGTACCCAAAAGGTGAACATGTATCCGCTATTCGCTAGGTCAAGCAAATAACTAAACACGAAATTTCTACTGTTTCTATTTTAATTTCCTTTCGAGCAACTGCAATGTATACCAACTGGAACGAATAGAATTTTGCACGAGATTTTGTGTAATTTTTGTTTCTACTTGTGTTAATTATGAACAATGTACACTTCTGCACAAAAAGGTCAAGCTATACTGAATACTAGAAAGCAGAGCTTCCAAAACTTCGACCATGTGAGATACATGTAGAAACTTAAGTCAACCCATAACAAGAAAAAGTAGGATATGCAAATGCGTACAACAAGATTTGATCGAATTTCACCAAATTTGACAGTTTTAGCTTTTTACTCCAGCATTTGGTGTATTTCTAAATGACTGATAATGAGTTACAATATTCAATGGTTATCGTTCGATCATCGAGTACCCACAGAAATAAATTGTATACAATCGAATTCGAATATGAAAATGAACGTCACTGAATATTATCATTTTTGTATATTCGTCATCTAGAACTACTTGATTCCTAGTTTAATTGAAATATATTTATTTATTTTTTCCTGAAGAGCCTCGAAAATCAGGGTTAAATGGGCAGAGGTTACTATAAAGCATACAGGGTAAAACAAAGGGCCCATAATTGGTGATTTAGTTACGTTTGTAGAAGAATATGTAAACGCAGAACGTAGAAGTGATGAACATCAAAGCAGATAAAAATATGTTTAACCCAATACACTGCAGGAACAGACAGCATTGAGTATTTATGAAAATGTATTCGCTCTATACTATAACACTACTGTTACTTGACAGTGCAGTACAAACACAATCTGGACCACTTGTAGTAGACATCACTTCTCGAACCACTGTACGATAGTGTGTGCTACGAGAGTTAAGTAACAAACAAATATATATCAATAAAAAATGTTTCGCAGATTTTTAAGAGCTAATAGTGATCAGTTTAAATGGCAAGTCAATACACACTCTACTGACTTGAACTACATACGACACTACAGAATTATGTGACAACTAAATGCGTCATTCTAAACCTATTAGTTATTTCGTTTTATTTTATGTAACTAATTCTGAACTCGTATCTGTTTTTTTACATAATGTGGCTGTTCGTGTGTCTATCTGTTTAAAAAATCGATTATATCATCTATATAAATTGTACGAATTATCATCTCACTCCAATCCATTGAATTGGACGATTATCTACTTGATTAGTTATATTACAAGTGGTCTGAGTACAATTTAATTGCTAAACTAATACTCTTATTTACATTCTGTTAAATGAGTTACTGATTGTTGTCGAAGTTGAAGTTCGAACTCATTAATATAAACAGCACACGAAACAGTTATTCAGTCCTCCTTGGCTTTTAGTGGTATCTTAGTTTATATAAACCTGTGACGAATAAAACCCACAAATCAAACCAATCTCCACAAAACTTCTTCAACTAAACATATGCATTTTATCAAGAAATTGTTGAGCAGGAGAGACGCACTTTTACTGAAAAGATTGAATGGTGCAATTGAAATATCACGTAATATAGGTGTATGATGAATTACATTGTGAACAGTTCCATTAACGGCGATATCAAAAACTGACGTAACCTGGTAAAAAAAAACAAATAATGCAGGAAAAATAAAAATATTACACTAGATCAAAACTTCGAAAACTTGTAGGTAGCAGCCCAATAAAGATGTTAATTGGCATAGATGATAAAAGATAGATTGTAAGTCATTCATCTGGAAAAAGATACATGCATAATTAGTGATAAATCCGGATTGAAAACATCATTTTGTTAAGTATGTACTTTTACCATGATCTATCCAAAAATGAAGCATGATATTTAATCTAAAGAGACACGATGAAACTAAGAAAATAATTTGTGATGTGACTTATGCTACAAAGTCTAAACTTCTTGTTAAAATGAATTATTTTGTAGATAAAGCCGAAGATTTGCAACCAAATTACTGCTGTTCATCAATGTGGACGCAATTATAATAGGCTTTCTATATAATAAATAATAACTCATGTTATATCCCATGGTGAATTATGAATGGTAAATCTGAGGTCTATTTATGGACAAATGTAATATGCCTATTTCCTATTGTATAGTTGTTAAACAACTGATCTAATCGTATTCGTGTTCCTCTTATCATAACCTTTATTTTGATCTTTGAACTATTATTATTGATTACTTTCCCCCTATCCCCAGCCACATTGGCCAATTATTGTACAAATGTTATTTTCCTATTTTTTGGTATAATGTGGTCTGTTTGGTTTGTATATAAACCCAGTATGCTTGTGAATAATGATTCATATTGCCGAGGCTGTTATTTGTGTTCTGGACTCAACTGGCTGGGCTAGGCAGATAGCAGGGCCGATACGCACTCAAGACTGCTCGTACGATTTTATGTATCATTTGCGTCCGATCAACAAATTTACTCCTCTCTAAATTGGCGTTCATATATTAAATTGGGCAAATCATACGTTATAACAACTCAGTATACATTGATTTTAAATTTATAAAGGTAGCATAAAATGGTTCTGTCAACACTCTCTAAAAAATGTATATAAGCTGAATCTTTTACGAACATTGTTAATGTGTAATTTTAAAATCCTTGTGAGAAGATAAAACTTGTAATGTGATCATTTATTTTGTCTGACTTTTACTAAGATTAACTTTACTAATCTATAGATTTCGCACGAATAAAATCAATATTGAGCAAGCACGGGTTTCTAACATACTAGTTAGATAAAATTTGGGAAACATTCATGACCGCTAAACATCCATGAACTTCAAATATTTTATATTGATGCTTTAGTTTGATGAAAGAAACTGTGAACCCGCCGTGTGTTTATCAAGATTCGAATGCCTATTCTAGATATGTTTACTTAATAGATGGCTTACTTACTTACTTACGCATGTTACCCCTCGTGGAAGAGCATAGGCCGCAAATCAGCATTCTCCATCCAACCATGTCCTGCACAATCCTTTCCAGTTCTTTCCAGTTAACATTCATCCTTTTCATATCTGCTTCTATTTCCCGGCATAATGTGTTCTTTGACCTTCCTCTTTTCCACTTCCCTTCCGGATTCCAAGTCAGGGATTGCCTCGTAATGCAGTTTGGTGATTTCCTCAATGTATGTTTTATCCACTTCCAACGTATTGTCCTAATTTCCTCTTCAGCTGGAAGTTGGTTTGTCCTCTCCCATAAAACTCTATTGCTGTTAGTATCCCGCCAGTGAATGTTGAGTATTTTGCGTAGACAACTGTTTATAAATACTTGTACCTTCTTGACGATGGATGTAGTAGTCCTCCACGTTTCGGCTCCGTACAGTATGACTGTCCTGACGTTCGCATTAAAGATTCTTATTCTGAAATTAGTTGAGAGTTGTTTTGAGTCCCATATGTTCTTCAATTGTAAAAATGCTGTCCTTGCTTTTGCCAATCCTCGACTTTACATCTGCATCAGATCCTCCTTATTCATCAATGATGCTTCCCAGGTACGTGAATGTTTCAACAGTCAGTCAGCTACAACGTAGGACCAGGCACATATATGCATCGGTCCAAGTTGCCATACCTCGTTAGCACAACAAGATCAACACCGGATTAATAGTAGTTAATTTAGTGTTGGTAGTATATAAAGAAAGGTTGTATATAAGGATATAGTACAGGAAGGAAAAACGTTATGAAGCAATTTTAATCTCATAGTTTAAGGGAAGATAAAGAGTGTATACACCTAAGCCATTGTGATCGATTCTGAGCCATGTCACACAGAGTCTCCAACCATTGGTTACGACAGTCACGTGGACCCCAAACAAGTAGTCCGCATCTACCAACATGGCTCAGACTAGAAGTTAGTGACTTCAAGCACTGATGCCATGTTTTGGTTTGGCCACCCCTAACTCTCTTCCAACCATCCCCTACACTAGTCAGCATTGCGCGTCGTGGTAATCGGTGTTCAGGCATACGTAACACGTGGCCCAACCATCTCAGTCGATGAAGATTCATCACCTCATCAACTGATTTACCATCGTTCCCTAATACCCTGCGTCTAACCTCACTATTACTTACCCGGTTATCCCAGCAAATGCGAGCAATATTTCTAAAGCATCTGTGGTCAAATACTAGTAACCTACGAGTATCTTCTACTCTTAATGGCCATGTTTCGCAGCCGTAAAATAGAACAGAACGAACTGCTGCGCAGTATACTCATCCCTTAATCGATAGACGGATATCTCATCTTCGCCATAGGTGACGTAAGTTGGCAAAAGCCAAACGAGCCTTTTGAATCCGTGCTGAGATTTCGTCAGACACCAACCCATTAGGGCTGATCAGACTTCCAAGATAAGTGAAGTTGTCCACGCGTTCGACTACTTCACTCCCTATCCTTAGTTCAGGTGTTGACGCAGGCCAGTCCTGGAGTAACAATTTACATTTGGATGGGGAGAAACGCATCCCAAACATCCTGGCATTATTACTGAGTTCCAACAGAAGACTCTGCATTTTGTCAGCGTCTTCACCAAACAGGAATATGTCATCTGCGTATTCTAAGTCGCTTAGTGGTCCCCCTGGTAGGAGATCAATTCCTGTAGATTCAGTCGAAGAGAGTGTTATTTGCAGCAACAGGTCTATAATGAAGTTAAACAAAAATGGGGATAGTGGACAGCCTTGACGGACACCACTTGAGGTTGTAAAATCATATGACAGTTCGCCATAAGCTCTCACTCGACTAATAGTGTTCGAGTAAAGAGCCTTCAAAAGGTTTATGTACTTCTCAGGTACACCTTTCAATGACAGACACTGCCACAGAACCTCTCGGTCTACAGAGTCAAATGCTGCTTTTAAGTCAAGAAAAACTATCATTGTCGGACGCCGATAAGCATGTCTGTGCTCTAAAACTTGACGAATGGTGAATATGTGGTCGATACAGCCACGACCAGGTCCGAAGCCAGCCTGATTTTCTCGTGTTTGCAGTTCACGAGTCTTAGTTAGGCGCCTGATAATTATTGAGGCTAGTATTTTAGATACTATGTTAGTCAGACTAATTCCTCTATGGTTATCGCAGGATGATTTTGACCCCTTTTTATATATTGGGACAATAAGTGATTGTGACCAGTCAGATGGGATTACATCCGTCTCCCAGATTTTAGCCAGAATATTAGTCAACCTAATCGCTAAAATTGGACCACCATATTTAAAGACCTCTGGAGCCAATCCATCAGGACCAGCTGCTTTTCCTCGTTTCAGATTACTTATAGCCTTTTGAACTTCAAGTAGGGTCGGGGGGCCTACTTCAATGTTCCATTCAGGTTTTCTGGGAATAGTGGGTAGTTGTGCAGTAGCTGAAGGCCAGCTAAACTGCTCCTTAAAGTGTTCCGCCCATCGTTCTAAACGTTTGGGTTGAGAGCAGATAAGGGTTCCGTCTTTTTCGGAGATTGTCTCACTTACACTTGACTTCTTAATTCCAGTTTCTTTTATTAGTCTGAATAGTTGCCTGGTGTTGCCTACAGCCGCTGCCTTTTCCATCTCCTTTGCTTTCGTTGCCCACCACTGCTCACGATCGTTCCCTAGACTTTTAGTTAACCTAGATCTAATTTCTTTACGCTCTTCGTCATGTTCAGAGCCTGATGGGATGAGTTTACGCGAATCCATCAGTGAAATAGACTTAAAAGAAATCCACTGGTTTTTTGGAGCCCTATGGTTTAAATGACTAATAGATGTGACTGCTGTTTCCACAGCTGTTCGTATGTCTTTCCAAGCAGTATCTGGGTCAGTCTTGTTTACAGAACTGCCTAGATGTGAACTCAGTTGTTTCTGGAATTCGCATTTGGCTGTTTCAACATCTTCCAGAGTTTCGCCATCAAGTGTGATTGGGTTGGTGTTCTCCGTGTTGTATTTGAGAATCTTGCGTCTTCCTTTGTGTATGTTGAGGCCTATTGGTGCAGAGGCTGCTGCTGCATTAGTTGTCTTCTGTATTTGTTCGTGTGTATGGGATAGGAGGGCTAGGTCATCTGCGAAGTCCACATCGTCTAATTGATTCTGAGATGTCCATTGTATTCCGTGTTTCCCCTCAGATGTCGAAGTCTTCATAATCCAGTCAATCACCAGAAGAAATAGGGAGAGTAAACAGTCTTGTCTGACTCCGGTTCTTTCTTGGAAATGCATCTGTCTGCTGTCCTCCATGCACGATTTTTCACTGTAGTCTGTCGTTTGAGTTCCGGATAATGTTGACAATCTTCTGAGGAACTCCATAGTGTCGAAGAAGTTTCCATAATGTTCTTCGGTCCACACTGTGAAACGCCTTCTCATAGTCGATGAAGTTGATATATAGTGACGAATTCCACTCAATTGAATGTTCCACGATGATCCGTAGTGTCGCAATTTGATCTGTGCATGACCGATCCTTACGGAATCCAGCCTGTTAATCTCGAGGTTGGGCGTTAAGAGATGACACAAAAACAAAAATATCACATATATACCACTTTCTGGAAATAACTATCATGACGAGTCAGAGATTACGATGTGGAAGCAAATGGAACACCATGAAATATAATGGGAAGCAATTTAAATAAGATTGCGTTTAGCTGCCTGAATAACGCGTCTCAATGTATGACATCATATGGTAAACAACTTAAAATTTCCAGGAAATTTAAGAAACTTCCTATAAATCTTTCTTTGTAATAATCAAAATATCCTTTCTGTTCCTCTAGATAAGCTTATAGAACAGATAGATTGTGTCTAGCAGTGAAGTTCAGGATTCGCATTTCGTCCTATTTGGGACTCGTCAGCCGGAAGTACCTGTATCTCAGTGTTGATGAGCAAACAGGAACAAAGACGTCAAAATACAGTCAAGAATATCAACAGCAGGATAATTCACACCCCTTATAAAAACGATATATATGTTTGAGATCACAATTTACTGCAATAATATCTACGTCTTTTGACCAAACACAGCTGAAATCGGTTAGTTTGAAGGTTGAGAAGGTGAACAGACAATAAAAAACCCAGATAAGGTGATAAGATAAATGGATAGCAATAACATGTAACTGTCAAAAGTAATATTAATTATGAACGAAATGATTTAGCTTGTTGTTAGGTGTACAAACGTAGTTATCAATTTCCAGTTGCCTCTATCGTAAAAAAATAGTTCCTCTTGAAAAACCTAAAACAGAAACCGGATTAGTGGTGTTCATAATAACCTGAGAGTGCGATCCTGAAGACCAAGGAACAGTTGCTTGAGGCTGGTGACATATGCCCTTTTGTATTCAGTTTTTGATGCGTTAGCTCCGTACTTTAAAAGACTAAAGTCTGTAGGGTACAGTGAGGTATTTTATTTCTAGGGTCGACCTTTTCTAACATCTTCCGTTGTAAGAATGTAGAATCGGTGTGGATGCTGTTTATCTTAAGAAAACACCTTACTGCTATCACATCCTTGAAATTTATCCCTTTTTTAAACTTTCAAGAGTAAAGAAATCTCAGGTGTATAAGTTTATTGCTTACACTACTTTAATGTCACTCCATTCGTGTACATTAAATAGGGTGGTGTAGTTACTTATTTCTATTCAGATGTTATTAGCTTGATTCGAGTGAAAAATAAAGCGGAAAAGTTTTCATATGAAACATAAGTAACATGAACACTGACTTATCGCTTCAGTCAGTCAGTCAGCTACAACGTAGGACCAGGCACATATATGCATCGGTCCAAGTTGCCATACCTCGTTAGCACAACAAGATCAACACCGGATTAATAGTAGTTAATTTAGTGTTGGTAGTATATAAAGAAAGGTTGTATATAAGGATATAGTATAGGAAGGAAGAGAGATATGAAGCAATTTTAGTCTCAAGGTTTAAGGGAAGATAAAGAGTGTATACACCTAAGCCATTGTGATCGATTCTGAGCCATGTCACACAGAGTCTCCAACCATTGGTTACGATAGTCACGCGGACCCCAACCAGGTAGTCTGCATCTGCCAACATGGCTCAGACTAGAAGTTAGTGACTTCAAGCACTGATGCCATGTTTTGGTTTGGCCACCCCTAACTCTCTTCCAACCGTCCCCAATACTAGTCATCATAGCGCGTCGTGGTAATCGGTGTTCAGGCATACGTAACACATGGCCCAACCATCTCAGTCGATGAAGATTCATCACCTCATCAACTGATTTACCATCGTTCCCTAATACCCTGCGTCTAACCTCACTATTACTTACCCGGTTATCCCAGCAGATGCGAGCAATATTTCTAAGGCATCTGTGGTCAAATACTAGTAACCTACGAGTATCTTCTACTCTTAATGGCCATGTTTCACAGCCGTAAAGTAGAACAGAACGAACTGATGCGCAGTATACTCGTCCCTTAATTGATAGACGGATATCTCGTCTACGCCATAGGTGACGTAAGTTGGCAAAAGCCAAACGAGCTTTTTGAATCCGTGCAGAGATTTCGTCAGACACCAACCCATTAGGGCTGATCAGACTTCCAAGATAAGTGAAGTTGTCGACGCGTTCGACTACTTCACTCCCTATCCTTAGTTCGGGTGTTGACGCAGGCCAGTCCTGGAGTAACAATTTACATTTGGATGGGGAGAAACGCATCCCAAACATCCTGGTATTATTACTGAGTTCCAACAGAAGACTCTGCATTTTGCCAGCGTCTTCACCAAATAGGAATATGTCATCTGCGTATTCTAAGTCGCTTAGTGGTCCCCCTGGTAGGAGATCAATTCCTGTAGATTCAGTCGAAGAGAGTGTTATTTGCAGCAACAGGTCTATAATGAAGTTAAACAAAAATGGGGATAGTGGACAGCCTTGACGGACACCACTTGAGGTTGTAAAATCATATGACAGTTCGCCATAAGCTCTCACTCGACTAATAGTGTTCGAGTAAAGAGCCTTCAAAAGGTTTATGTACTTCTCAGGTACACCTTTCAATGACAGACACTGCCACAGAACCTCTCGGTCTACAGAGTCAAATGCTGCTTTTAAGTCAAGAAAAACTATCATTGTCGGACGCCGATAAGCATGTCTGTGCTCTAAAACTTGACGAATGGTGAATATGTGGTCGATACAGCCACGACCAGGTCCGAAGCCAGCCTGATTTTCTCGTGTTTGCAGTTCACGAGTCTTAGTTAGGCGCCTGATAATTATTGAGGCTAGTATTTTAGATGCTATGTTAGTCAGACTAATTCCTCTATGGTTATCGCAGGATGATTTTGACCCCTTTTTATATATTGGGACAATAAGTGATTGTGACCAGTCAGATGGGATTACATCCGTCTCCCAGATTTTAGCCAGAATATTAGTCAACCTAATCGCTAAAATTGGACCACCATATTTAAAGACCTCTGGAGCCAATCCATCAGGACCAGCTGCTTTTCCTCGTTTCAGATTACTTATAGCCTTTTGAACTTCAAGTAGGGTCGGGGGGCCTACTTCAATGTTCCATTCAGGTTTTCTGGGAATAGTGGGTAGTTGTGCAGTAGCTGAAGGCCAGCTAAACTGCTCCTTAAAGTGTTCCGCCCATCGTTCTAAACGTTTGGGTTGAGAGCAGATAAGGGTTCCGTCTTTTTCGGAGATTGTCTCACTTACACTTGACTTCTTAATTCCAGTTTCTTTTATTAGTCTGAATAGTTGCCTGGTGTTGCCTACAGCCGCTGCCTTTTCCATCTCCTTTGCTTTCGTTGCCCACCACTGCTCACGATCGTTCCCTAGACTTTTAGTTAACCAAGATCTAATTTCTTTACGCTCTTCGTCGTGTTCAGAGCCTGATGGGATGAGCTTACGCGAATCCATCAGTGAAATAGACTTAGAGGAAATCCACTGGTTTTTTGGAGCCCTATGGTTTAAATGACTAATAGATGTGACTGCTGTTTCCACAGCTGTTCGTATGTCTTTCCAAGCAGTATCTGGGTCAGTCTCGTTTACAGAACTGCCTAGATGTGAACTCAGTTGTTTCTGGAATTCGCATTTGGCTTTCTCGTCCTCCAGTTCAATCCTAATGGGTCTTCTTAGTGTAATTTTCCTGAGTCCATTGAGGCGCAGACAAATGCGCGCTCGTATTAAAGCGTGATCAGAGTCTAAACAAGTATTCCAATACGATCGACAATCTTCTATTGAGCCTCTCCAACGATGACTGATGACAATATGGTCTATTTGAGTCCATCGTTGGTTTGGTGCAGGTGGTCGCCATGTTAGACGATGTCTCTCCTTATGTTTAAAATTAGTGCTTGCTAAAAATAAACGATTGTCTGAGCATAGTTGCAACAGACGATCACCATTATCGGTTCGTTGAGCCGGAATACTAAAACACCCACCTAAATGTCTTTCTGTTTGATTTAAGCTGCCTACCTGGGCATTAAAGTCACCCGCTACGACTACTATGTCTGAGCGCTTAGCTTTCTGAAGAAGCTCAGAGAGTTTTCTGTAAAAGTCATCTTTTACTTCATCATGGCTGCAGTCAGTGGGAGCGTAGGCAGAAACGACGAAAAGGCAACGACGTGTGTCCCTATCCTTCCGAGTTCTTACGGAGCCATTTAGCCGGACAGCACACAGGCGACTGTTAACGGGGATCCATTCTAGTAGTGCCTGTTCTGCCCTTGTACTTAGTGCTATGCCTACACCTGCAAGTCCGCGAGAACTAGCCAACGGGTCGCCAGATACACGGAGGGTGTATTTCGTCGGCTGTCCATTTTGGCGAGGTGAGGTCAAGTGAATGACCACACTAGGATCCTGTATGCGTGTTTCGGAGACACAGCATACATCAATGGTACGAGATTCTAGAGTTTTAGCTAAGGAGGCCTGTTGACCGATTTGACTTAGGGTACGTACGTTGAAGGCTCCAATGTGTAGTTTGGAGCGAGGTTTTAGTAGACCTGGAACAGCGTTTCGCGCACTAGAATCGTTGGCCATGGTGACACTTGAGGAGGAAACCGGAACAGGAAGTTTAGTGTTGAAAGTCAAGGTAGAAGGAATAGTAGGAAGTGAAGAAGGAGATTGATTATGAATACAGTGGTCTTGAGTGTTGTTAGAGGTATGAGGGCAGTTATCACTTCCCGGTTGCCCACACCGTGGAAGGGTTCTTCTAGAGGTACCTGAAAAGGAAATTGGGTTAGAAGTGGTCTTAATGACCTGAGAGCGTGACCGCAGTGCCCAAGGGACAACTGCTTGAGGTCGGTCACACACGACCTTTTTGTGGGTAGTTTCTGTGTTAGCTCCGTTCTTCAAAAAAACCTTACCGCCGGAGACGGATATCCGTGGGATAAGGCGAGGTGTGCATTTTTAGGGTCGACCTTTTCTAACCCCACCCCTCCTTGTGGGAAGGCAGCATCGCTGTCATGCTGGTTGTCTGAAGGAAACACCTTACTGCTATCACACCTCTGTACAGTCAGCAGTACGACTTCGCCTTCGGACCTTGGGTTTGCTGCTTTTAGTCTCACCGCTCTTCAACCGACCTGTCTGGCATGGTAGGACCTCGAGGAACGATTGTTCCAGCCAGCATAGCTCGATTGCTTCATCACGATAGGCAAGCCCGACCACCACGTCAAGGTAGCAGCAACGATCGGGGACTTATCGCTTACTTTTCGATGTAGAACCTGAAATAGTGGCACAACGATCTATGCAACAGGTTATATCAACATTCAAGAATAACGTTTTTTACTAACATAGGAAGGAGTACCTGTGGTTTCTTAATTATCTTGACAATATTAAAGGAACAATTTTACCGCACGTTATAATAATCTGGAGGTTTCGTGTAAGACGTAAAATATGACTAAATAAACACAACTCAATTTTACAAACTAAGTGTGATGCCTAAATTTCTTATTCAGTAAGAAACCATACAAAATAACAAATAAAATGATTATATATTTTTAAATAACTTAGAAGGCAAAAACATTTCAATTCCGACATTTTGTGACTCAGTCACCTATTTCGTATACGCAAGAAACTTTGTATATACATTTACTTGACTTGTTTAATACAACAGTGTGCATAGAAGATGCAGAAATATGTCAATGATACGCAATGAAGATTTTTAAAGCATATAAATGTACAAAGATGAAAAATACGATTTAATCTGTGAACGGTTTTGAAACGTGTCATTAAAAATGCTCATTCAATATACGTAGAAAGTAGAGGCTTTTACCAAGTATGTTTAGACGTTAGAATGAAGTCGATAAAAAGTCATTTTAGGGATTCACTTCTTTGGCTTGTTTTCTTAGACACTTTGATTACCCACTATCTCAGAGATCGCGAGCATTAGGAGCAACCTGGAAACGGAGACTAATGGAATATGTTGTAAGTGCTCATGTTCTTTGGGTGCTGCTTCCCCATACAGGATTATCTACTGTGCAAAAATTATAATTAACTATCACACAGATTCTCCGGAGGTCAAACCAGAGTAACGTCTTAAAAATTGTGATAGAGAAACAAGACTAACCACATGTTTTCTCTACCTTCGAAAAATATGTTTTACGAGTACCTAACAAACGGAGAAGCACCTGATAGACATTATAAATTTAATTTGGTAAACCTTGCCTAAAGCAATTGAATATTAATGAAACTAAGTCCCCACAATATCTAAGTCAGCTTAAAGCTCAACATTCTAACATCCCTAATCCATTAGCCATTGCAAAGGGAAGATTCGTTTATAATACATTATTAACAAAGGATTCGGATATGGAAGATTAAATGAGGAGTGATAGACATGATCACATTTAGTGTTGAACATTAGTTAACTGGAGATCAGCATCTAAAAACGAGATTTTTTTTATTCCAATAGCTAGTTTGATGCATTTAGTTGAAGCAATCACATTACACAAAGCAAAGCAATATCAGTAACAGGACACCGTTTTATTATTGAATTGAGAAATACGAGTAAAACACACCACCGGTATATCTATTTTTAGAGAGTTAATTAAACGAAAACCCAGTCCACCCAATGAACATTATGTGTAATTACCATTGAGGTAACTGACATGAGACCATATAGTTGTGAGAATAAAACAGTGAAATATTTCATAAGAGAATATAACTATATACACACCTTTCTGCTCTGATAGTGTACCATGAACAGGTTATCCAATACACTAAATGACACAGGACCCTGATAATCTAAAAGTACAAGGTGTGCCAATGCAATAGGATCTTCTCTAAAATAAAAAGGGGTTTAATAAACTCGAGAAACAACAAGCTTACATTTTTAAAGTATAAAAACTAATTGTTCGGGTAAGATTTTGTTCGTTATATAGCTTTACGTAGCGAATAGTACAAAAGTACAAATCGTCATATCTGAAAACAAAAATTAAAAAGTAGAAAAACTTACTTACAATAGAGTTAAAAAACAGTGTTTCTGTTCAATCGATGTGGTATCACCATTGGCCCCTACCGATGTAGGAGACAGGAACTTTGGTCCTTTTGTAATTGTGCCGGGTGTCTATAAGGTAGGCAAAAGATTATTGAAGATTTTTAATCTAAAATAAAAGTTTTATCAAATCAGTGGTAACTTTCTTGTTCATAAATATCTTTAGTGAGCGAAAAAATACTTTAATTTCCTATCTGTTGTCAATGAAAATTGTGTGGCTTCACAATCTTCAGAGAAAGACAATACTGAAACAAATATGAATATTTACTGGTTGAGATAGATTGATTCAAAATGAAATTTTGATATTTTTATGTATTTATCTATTTATTTAAACACATAAATATTGGTATAAAGGTAAACCAGATATATATGCGCCACACAAATCTCATAGTACAATTTACCTCTCATTCATTATTAAAATGGTCAATTCATAAATATGATTTCCGTTAAGCTTATTTGTCGACTAAATCATTTTGGATCTAATTACAACTCCTTGAAATGGTTAATAACTTGAAACTACTCCAAAAACATGGAGTACACAAATACCGTATAAACATTTTTTAAATAGATGATAATCATTTTAATTTTTGCTTTATGAAGAAAGACTTTCTGTCTAACCTTTATTTTCTACATTATCAAACGGGTTGCCGATACGATGGACTGATGACTCGTGGATTTTTCCAGTCGATTCCTCCAGTCATCAAATATACGACAAAAGATAGTGACATACACAATTTTGTTTAGAAAAATAATTGAGTTTCGTTGAAAATGGTGTACCTTGAAGAGGTGGAATAGTTGCCGAACTTTTATACACAGGAATTTCAACTCCATCTTACCTTTAGCTGAAACATATGTAGTTTCTTCTCTGGGTCTGAAGTGATACAAATATGAGTCTCTGGGTTCCATAAAAACCAGCATGTGTTGAGAGGTAAACAACTATTCAAGCGTAGAGTATTCTTCTCAGGTAATGCCTAGTGTGATATAGAAACAATGGTTTGAAAAGCTGACTTGTACGGAAAAGCAAAAAGATGAAAACTGAAAAGTTAAAACTTCTGAGTAAATTAATCTAATTTCCTGTGGAACTAAATGATATTATTTTTACTTACATTGGTAGAATTCAGTGTGCATCTTTCGATATACCAAGAATATAACATTATACGTTTTCCCTAAACGAATATATATTTAAACTGGAAGTTAAGACAAGATTAAGCATTACTTATAAGGATAATTTTACATTTGTAGTTTTGTTTGAACCTTCTCCACAATTCACACACGGTTGTGCGTGAAACAAAAAGGCAAGGAAATAAGCGTTTAGATTCCCTGGAATCTGTGTTAGAGTATCATTTACAGCTGTGATAAACAAGTATTTATTATAAATTGAAAGTTATAAATTACAAGTGTTGTTCTACACAAATTATTGACATAAAAACTAATCCTCTAAATATAACTGTTTCTGCTAGGAGAGGTATTTTGAAGAAAAAATATGGATGCTCCGAGTTAAAATGTCTGCACTTGAGAATCAAATACCAACTACAGGACAGGAAATGAAGTTTGAGAAAAAGTGAAACTCTCAGATGGAATATGCGAGTGAATTAGGAAACATTTTCTCTCGTTACTTTAGTGAAACAAAGTCTACAGATACCTTGGATTATAATATCTTTGGATCTTTACTCCATGCTGAAAACAATGTATACTTTAGATATTTCAAACAAACAGTTAGTTTAATCGAATAGAAATTGATGACGAATATAGTGAACACTTAGTAAAGACTCGGGTTTGTAGATTAGTTTTTTTAGGGAGATAACTGACGAATAGATTGGATACTAGCCATTCATCATCACTTTATCTATTTAAATATGTAAACATAAGTACAAGAAAGCACCAAATACATATGCACCACACAATAACAATGAAGCAGAATTGTACGAGAGCTGTTATACTGCCCGTCCGTCCACACCGAAATAGGTGGTTTCCTTAGAGGGCCACACACCCAGAGCCTTCAACCTAAAGGTCTGGTCCACAAGGTAGTGGAGCAACGTTAGGAGATGCAGTCCCATGGTAGCCGGTGACCAACAATAGGTTCATACGCCACTTGTTCCCTCAGGATCCAGGAGTCCATGTGCACCATTGGTTTGGAATCAGGGTTTCCCAACTCCCCTAGGTGGACTCACCGTGTCGACCAACCCGGTTAAGGAACCTGAAGTCCTACTCACT